>NC_056726.1:391546256-391846256 GCF_019279795.1 Protopterus annectens
CCCCGTCATCAGTTGTCCACCAATAGTACACTTACTTCATTGTCCCCCCCCCCCTTTTGTGTCACTATCTCACCAAACAGTCTTTGTCTGCAATACATGTTTACATGGCTGCCCCACTGCCATTTTTTAGCCTCCTTCCATCCTAAATTCTCTCCATTCTGCCTTTCCATTCAACCCTTCTTATAAAAAGAGTACCAATCTGATTATATATATATATATATATATATATATATATATATATATATATATATATATATACTGTTCTTTCCCTGCTTCATAACACCCTTCCCTTCCCATTGCCTTTCTCTGTGTTCCTGTGCTTGCTCTTCCCTTATTCTGATAGACCTGCCACTTTCCCATACTTTCCATTTATATAAGAAAACCATTTGGCACTTTACTGCAACTTTTAACCCTTATATGGGCTCCCAGCTGTAGCAGTGTAGCAGCTACGCGAATGTTTGATGCTTGTGCCAATCTGCAGTGCATTAGGCATACTACTTGTGCGCTGTCATGTCCTCAAGTCACATGACCCCACACAGCAAAAAGTTCATAGTCACAAGCTTTACTTCCCCAGACTGGCATCATTATCAGAAGCTGTATCAATATGGTATGAGAATAGGCAATGAAACATAACAGCTTCAAACTGCATACCTACAAATGTGAGTTGTTGAGGTAAGGACCGGCAGCTTATCTTCTCAGTGGAGACAAAGGGGAGAAAGGGTCCATTCTGGATGAAATGCAATATGGCAGGCATGTTGAATGACTGCACCCATAGGATGGTATTAATGTTTTCTTACAATGTCCTGAGTGGTAAGAGGGGCAAAAGAGAAACACAAGGGGTTGGGTATTGCAAAGTCCTTAGTGGGGCTTACAGTGATCTGAGTGAAATTAGAGGCATAGCTCGCTCATTTGAAAATGGGTTCATTTTACTCTTATACACAAGTGAATTTTAAGCACTTTCCTTGTTGGCAGGGTTTATACTAGTAAGTACTGAACTGCTGACCGTACATATTGTTCAAAGGACTGTATGAATGTTTGTGTGTGTGTGTGTGTGTGTGTGTGTGTGTGTGTGTGTGTGTGTGTGTGTGTGTGTGTGTGTGTGTGTGTAGAGAGAGAGATATATCTTTGAGTAATTTGGAAGATTAACAATTTAGTATAGACTAATTTTAAATGTGGTGCCACTGCATGTTAGGATGCACACACACACACACACACACACACACACACACACACACACACACACACACACACACACACATATATATATATATATATATATATATATATATATACAAATGCACACAAAGAGCTGACATTAAGAGAATTGAGTCTCATAAGGCGGCAAAAAAATACTTTTAATTTTTCAATATTTCACCAAAACACTGATTGCTATTGATCTATGAGGATCTTAAGAAGCCTAGCCTTTCATTCCTATGGTAGTTTTTGGCAATTATATTTTGTGTATAAATAAGAGCTGTTAGCATAATGGTTAAGGTCTTTGTCTCCTATGCACAAGATTAAATTCTAAACTACAGCCAATGCCTCTTTGCAGTTTACATGTTCTCCCTGTGTCTCTTTGGGGCTCCTCCCACCTACAAAAAATATGGTGAGTGTTTCCATTTCAAAATTCACCCAAGAATGGAGCTGTGGGTAGCAGCACAGGTTCTAGTTGGTGCCCTTATAAGGGGAAAAGAAGTATAGGCCAACTGTTTGGGGTAACTGCTGTTATACACAGTAGAACATGGATCACAGATGGTGCACTGTCAGGGCTAGCCACTCAGCAGTCTAACAATATGGCTGTTGATGATTTGGTTGTGTTGACTAATGTCACTTGAGGTCTCAGCCTACTCAAACCTAAGCCAGGTACCCATGCTAATGGTGGGAGGAAGTGTATGTGCTCCTATTGGTCAGTGTTTGCCCACCATAAAACCCAGGAGTCCTGGGTTAGTAAGCTGCTGGATGGTTGGTGGTCAGTGTTCAGTTGCCCAGATTGAGTTACCTTGGATAACTCTTTTGAGCGAAACCTAGATGTAAAACCAATCAACCTGGAAAACATGAACAAAAAACATTGCTACACTCAATGTAGGTTCACTGACAGGACAGAAGTTAGAAGTGGATGGCATGATAGTAAGAAGGAGACTGGACATCCTATGTATCCAGGAGACAATATGGAAGGGCAATGCTGAAAAGACACTTGGCTTTAGATTCAGAGTATACTAATCAGCAGGAAAACAGATTAGAAATGATGTGGGAAGTGTGGAGAGGGGGAGGCTTCAGAAGGCAGTGAGGAAATTGGTGACAGCCTTATGGCAATCAGACTGCAGCCTAATGATAGAGCGGTATTAATAATCTCAGCCTATGCCCCACACAGGGTTGTGAAAATGAGGAAAAGAGTGCATTTAGACAGCAGCTGCAGGACCTACTATATAAAGCAGAACAACAGGAATTTTTGCTGATAATGGGTGACCTGAATGCACATATTGGGACAGCCATATTGGGACAGATGGAACAGGATATAAGGACTGCATGGGTCCACATGGGTGGGACAACAGGAATAAAGTAGGAGATGCCATTACAGACTTCTTTCTTGCAAATGACTTGATAGCAGCCAACACAGGGATCAGAAATAGAGACAGTTACAAGATCACATACAAGAGTGGACAACATGCAACTCAGGTAGACTTTCTCATAGTAAGGAAAGGTACTGGTGTAGAATTAGTGATTGCAAAGTCATCCCGGTGAAACAGTCTGCACACAGCATAAACCACTGGTTACCGCAATCAGCTGTAAGCAATGGTCAGAAAAGGTGTTAAGATCAACAAAGACCAGGTTGAGGACTTGGAAGTTGACTGAAGTAAAAGTACAACAGTTCAAGGAATTACTCATGGATCTAGCATCTCAAGAAGAAGATAAAATAGTTGGAGTTGAGGAAGAATGGTAGCACCTCAAAACAGCATGTGCTTGGACTACAGAACAGATATGTGGCCGAGTCAGGTATGGAAATAAGGTACATGAGGAAAGCTGGTGGTGGAATGCAGAAGTCCAGGATATCAACAAAAGAAAACAGGAGTGCAGGAAAAAGTGGGAGTTGGATCAGGCTAAGGAGGAATACTGGTTAGCTAACAGAGAGGCTAAGAAAGGAGTCATGATAGCAAAGAACAAGGCATCAGAGTCAATCTACCAGCTCCCTGAAAGTGACTCAGTAGATGGCACAAATAAATTAAATCAGGTTGAAAGATAAAGACAAAAAGATAATGAAGATAGTCAAACAACCTTCATAGGGGATGCCAGCAACAACCTGCTCACCAGTCCACAGGACATCAAAGACAGAAGAAAGGGTACTTCAGGCAGCTTCTGAGTGAAGAAAATCCCACAGAAGTTGTACTGCCCTAAACACCACTCATGATAAGAGAAGAGGAGAAGCCCACCCCAGAAGAAGTAAGAACAGCACTAAGGAAAATGAAGTCAGGGAAATCAGCAGGCTCAGTTGATATCACAGCAGATATGATAAAGATGGTGGGTACTCATAGCAGTATGGAGAGAAAGGTGTATTCCAGATGAATGGAGAATAAGCATACTAGTGGCAGTGTTCAAGAACAACAGGGGCATTCAAAACTGTGTGAAATACAGAGAAATCAACTCCTGTCACATTGCATGAACGTTCTGGAGAGGGTGACTGATAAATGAATATGTAGAGTAGTAGAAAGTAAGATGAGCAGTTTGTATTCAGATCAGGATGCAGTGTTTGCACTGAGACAGATACATTTGAAGAAGCTACAGATGAGGAAAGAGTCCAACTGGGCATTCATAGACTTGGGGAAAGCATATGACAAGGTCTCAAGAAAGCTGATTTGGGCAATCCTGCAGTGGTTCAAAGTCCCAGAAATATTGGTAGAATATATACAAGGCAAACTGTATACAAGCACCCAAAGATTCAAGCACAAATGGTGTTCGATCTCACAGGAAGCTTCCCAGTGGGAGTGAGTGTACATCATGGTTCAGCTCTGAGCCTACTGCTGTTCATATCAGTGATGGACTACATTAGCAAACTGGTTGGATGGGGCAGATCAACAAACTTGTTGTATGCAGATGATGTGGTATTACAGGCAAACTCTGAGCAAGCACGTCAGAAAAGGTTAGGGGAATGGAATGCAAAACTGAAGGAACATGGAATGAAACTGAATACAGATAAGACAGTTCTAATGGCAACTAATGGGGGAATCAGAAGAAGTTAAAAATTGAGATACCATTGAACTTGTGAATATGTAATGGGTCTAACAGGATAGGGTCTTTTGAGGCTTTATAGGCAATACAAAGTCACCTCTTTGTATCTTGTGTGATATGAAGTAGAAGTACAAGGTTTTGAGATGGTCTGCCGTGATTTTGTTAGTGAGGAAGCATTGTTGTTGTTCCAGTTATGACAAGTGTTCTTACAGGCATGTACAGAATGGGGCATTATATTCGATGATCAGCCTGTTGTGAGTGAAATGATTACATCCCTGGACCTGGATGCCATGCCTTTAGGTATAAGCTGTGTGATGAAAAAGGGCTTCCTTACATGGAGGTCAAAGGACAGCTCATTGTCAACATAGGTGTCCATATCCATGAATATATGAGCAACCTTCAGAGGAATGTTGTCAATGTGATAGTCACAAGGAAAGTCTTGCTTGCTAAAGGATATGATTATACATTTCCTAGTATTTCGTTTTAGTCTATGGTTTTGACACAAACTATTGGTTTTGGAAAGACCCTCTCGGAGAATTTTGGTGTTCTCTGGGGAGTGTATGATGGCACCAAGTTTACAGTTGTATGCAAGCTTGGTCAGCCATAAACCTTTAACATTTGATTTAACTACTGAGATGTAAATGTCAAAGAGTAGTGGTTTAAAGAATGAACCCTAGGGTATGTTGCTAATGATAAGTCTTTTGGAGGAGGTAGTGCCCCCAACCTGTTTTTCTGAGTTCTATTTTCTATCCAATGAGTTACACAGGGAGTTACTTTTAGGTGGGATGGTAGAAATTGCCTTTACAAGGCCTAAGGATGTGGTGTGTACCAATCTGCCCTCATACATTTCTTCAGTAACCTTTTCTAAGAAGTCAGACAGGTTAAGTAAACAGGGTCTGCCCTTAACAAATCCAAATTGGCTTGGGTAAAGAGTTTGTAGACTACCAATGTCCTTATTTACTAATTCCATAATCATCCTCTCCATAGCCTTACAGATGTGTCTGGTCAAGCTTATGGGTCTGTTATTACCTAGATCCATTGACATCTCAACTTTGTGCATGAGGATTACTGTCGCTGTCCTCCATTCATATATTGATGTCTTTCAGAATAAAGAGTTCTTGCAGGGAGTGGAGTTTTTTGTTATGGCTCCTAGCACTGAGCAGCAATATACTCGTGTTATCCTGATTCTGTTTATTATGATGGAAGCTTTGGAAGACTGACATTGCCTAAAAAAGCACTCTGATAGGAGAGTTTTTAGACAATATACAAACTCCTTGGTGAGATGAGTGAAGGCCATCCCTAGCAAAGCAATTAAGACTGTCTACCCTCTCCTTCTGCAATGATATATATCACACTCCCCTTAGAATGATACCAGAAGCTAAGCCATTTGCTGAAATCCATGATTTGTTTTTGTATTGTGGCAACATTCTTGGTGACAGCATAATGCTGCTACTAGATATAGATAAACAGATAGATGGATGGATATATAGATACAGATAATACACTTGTAAAGATAGAAATTGATGAGTGTTATATGATTTCCACTGCATGCCTTTATTGTGTGTTAAAAATTCATCAGAGAATTACACAATGATCAACCTTCTGGAGATTAGCTCTTTCCTTTTGTTTCCTTACAGTTGTGTGAACCTGGAGGTAGTATATTTAATTTCTGGGGTTGAGGTCATAGCCCCCATGTCATGGGCATATGGGCAAATGCTTTCACATAAAAGCTGTTTTTTTCTTTGTGTTTTGGTGTTTGCAAATGTAACCTATTGGTTTACATTTCTGATCATTTTAGCTAAATTATTTGCAATGAATGTAATTGTCAATGAAGTTGTTGTATTTTTTTTATTTTAAACAGTCTCATCAGCAATTATTCATTTTATACTCATTTAGACATATGTGTGTATGACGTGTGTGCATATCTATGTATCTAAATATCTATACACACACATACATATCTAGATATATAAAATATACACACAAACATATTTTTACATTTATAATATATCTGTGTGCTTGTGTTTATGTATCTCTATGCATACGTATATATATATATATATATATATATATATATATATATATATATATAGAAAAAGAGATAAGTATGTGTGTGTGTTTGTGTGTGCGTGCATGCGACATGTAGGACTGGTCGATCATAGGAAATATAGACGATTGCATTACTGACCCACTTTGGTTAACAATGCTGTGGTCAACAGTTGTGTGACAACAGATAATCCCTAGGTAAGGGGAATTTATCTCTTACCAGGGGATTGTGCAATTTCAGAATTAGTATATATATAATTAGCAGGGGATGTAGTGCATGCAGGGGGTGCTTATACATATATATATATATATATATATATATATATATGCACACACACATGCACACACATGCAAACACTCACACACACACACACACACACACACACACACACACACACACACACACACACACACAGATATATATATATATATATATATATATATATATATATATATATATATATACATATATGTATGTGTATTATATAAAAAAGGTTGAGATCCCTCATCAAATCCTCTAAAGCTAGCTATGAAAATAGAATTGCAGCAGATAGTAAAGACAACCACAAGCCTTCTATACTTATGTACAGAATCTCCACGGCAATACCCAGATTTGCTGTGAGTTACTGCACAATGGTACCTCTTATACCGAGCCAACAGATATTGCCAATATACTGGCCGACAGATTCAGTGCCAGATTTACCCCTCTTCCCCCCCAAAAGACCAATCACAATACCTGTAGATTGCCAGGCACCCAGTATTACTGCTGCACAGGTGAAAACAGCACTGTCCAAGGCCAAGAATACAGCTTCAATGGGACCTGACAATATGTTCTACATGAACTACAGAGGGAACTGGCACCTTACCTGTGTGCCCTGTTCAATCACAGCCTCACCTCATGTTTTTGTCCCTACCAAATGGCGCACTACTACAGTCATCCCTCTCCACAAAGGAGAAGCAAATAGAGACCCTGGGAATTATTGCCCAATTAGCCTGATGAGTCTGATATGCAAAGCTATGGAATGCATCATCATGGATCTAATAAATAAGGATATAGAGAATCTCCAAACTCTGGATCCCACACCGTTTGGTTTTGTGAATGGTAGATCATGCCAGCTCATCTTGGTCGACTTCTTTGAGTCAGTCACTAGAGCTGTGGATGAAGGCAGGGTGGTTCATACAGCCTACCTTGATCTGGCCAAGGCCTTTGATACCATTCCCCACTCAGGAAATATTAGGAAAATTCACTAAGCTAGGCATCAACCCCTATATCACTAGGCAGGTTGCAAACTAGCTTACAGATAGAACCCACAGTGTGAAAGTAGCTGACTCCAAATCAGACTGCTGACCAGTCACAAGTCGAGTCCCACAGGGTTTAGTCCAGGGCCCTCTCCTGTTTGGTATCTACTTCTCTGAAGTCCAGGCCAACACGAAGGGACTCTGGCTGACAAAGTTCACAAATGATTGCAAGTTTGGAGCTATTATTAACTCCCCAAGTGATTGTTGACATCCTACAGAAAGGCCTCACTGAGACCAATGACTTGTGTCAGAACCATGGCCTTAAGTTCAATGCCAAAAAATGTGTCATCATCTCCTTTGGGAAAAACCTGGTTCCTATGAATTACCGCATCAATGGTAGTCCACTGAACACAGAAGGCGTTATAAGAGATCTGGGAACACAAGTTGACAGCAACCTCTCTTTTGACCACCACATTTTCACTGTGGTCAGAAAGTCCTTCTGTGTGACACATCTCATTACTAAGGGTTTTGCATCAAAGAAGAAAAGAGGTTATTGTCTCCCTCTACTCTTCCCTCATTAGGCCAATCATCGAGTACAATGCCCCATTACCTCACTAGACACCTGCAACAACTGGAGAGGCTGCAAAAGTACCTCACAAAGAGGATCCTAGGCCTTAAACACTTGTCCTATATAGACAGACTCAAAAAACTCCAACTATTCTCTGTCTCATATCGCCTACTTAGAGGTGATCTCTGCTTGACTTACAAAGCCATGTCTGACCCAGTTCTGTTAGAAATGCTATATCTGAAGAAATCCCAATCCCTCCGCACCACACGCTCCAGAGACCTCAACCTCATTACCACAATCAACAGAACGTGCTGGAGTGACAGGTTCATAACCCAGAGACTGCCCATGCTATGGAACAGACATCCCATACATGTCAAACAGAGCACCTCACTGGCTGTCTTCAAGAGAAACCTTGATGAGTGGATGGGAAATAGAAAATTCACGCTGGGGATCATTCCAGTGTTTCTACTCGACAGAGGCACTGGGAACTAAGGTCGGGTGGTACAATGCCAGGGTAATCCTATGGGCTAGGCTTGTAAAGGCTCCAGAGCCATTAGCATAGTACACACCTATGGACCTATGTATAATATGTATAGATATACTGACATTGTTGCATGTTCCGAGGAGTAACTTCAGTTCATCTCCAGAAGGGTGTCAGCATTGCCACTGGTCCCACATGTGTATACCTATCTATATCTATCGAGGTGTGTGTGTGTGTGTGTGTGTGTGTGTGTGTGTGTGTGTGTGTGTGTGTGTGTGTGTGTGTGTGTGTGTGTGTGTGTTTATATATATATATATATATATATATATATATATATATATATATATATAGAGAGAGAGAGAGAGTTATATATTTATATTTAACATGAACTGGCATAAGATACTGAAATGTTACGTTTTAAAGTAAAAATGAACCTTTAGATCTCTAAAATATTTTTTTGAGGCTAGTTAATCAACTATATTTCCTCAGATTCTTAGTATATTGAGTGCTGCATTAAGTAACATGCTGCATATTTCTGATGGAGCTTAAAACCCATAATCAGCATGAGGGCAGATGCTGAACAAAATACCAGTACAAGATAAGGACGTTTTCTGCAATATATGGATGTGAACATTTTGTTTTTATAAATATGTGCTGTCACCCTGTTTTGCATATTGTTGATTTCTACTTTTCAATTAAAAAATGCCATTTCTCTAAATCACTCCCCGGGATTCAGCAAGCCAAAAATTCCATGCAGGAACAGTGTAGCCATTCCTGCACGGTATATGGACGCCGAGCGATCCAGCAAACAGAAGATCTGACGTACACGAGCATGCCTACACGGTTCCTGCACTGATACAGCTGCAGAATGCTAATTATATAATTTGCTGGTGAAAACCTTGCAAATGAGGTGAATTAGCGATTCACCAAGCAGTCAGGTATCTCTGCAAGAACAGTGTTATTTGTAGAAATATATTCGGTTACTAACCAAAAACATTTCTTCGGTTACTAACCAAAAACATTTCTGCAAATAACAAAATGGAGGCATGGCAGCTGTCAAAAAAGCATGTATTACAGTGGTTAGGCATGCCAATGGCCAAATATATGGCTATTGGCATGGAAAACTGTTTCTTTTTATAAAAATCAAACTTGTTTTTTGGCCAATCTCGGCTGTTTAAGCATAGGGCAGTGGTTCGCAAACAGGATTGGGTGGAAAATATAAAAAAAGGTGAAAACTCAGTTTAAAGGGAAATCTGCATTTTACCATAATAGTCTATGGCATACAGAATGAAAACAATACCAGGGAACAGTGGTTGTCAAGGGGAAAGGCTCTGTGTAAGTGCAGTAACTATGGACTAAGCCAGTGGGGTATGCAAATGAGGAGAAATTTACTGAATCACAAAAATCTTCTAAGTCCCTAACCATGTAGGTGTTCCAGCATGATGGTGTAACTAGGAGGAGCAACAGGCATGAAAAGGGGGTGTGTAAGGTGTGTTGCAAGCACATTGGAGCCCTAAGGTGCAGAGATAAGCTTAGCTAAGCACAGCTATGCAAGGGTGTGTGTCTGAGGCTGTATTGTCTTGTTCCATGAACTGAGGAGTATGTTCGCACCCAGGGGAGGGCCATTTCTTACTGTTTACATAAGCTAAATGGGTTTACAGAGTGCACATCCGGTCTAAAAAAAAAAAAAAAAAAAAAAAAAAAAATGGAAATAGCAGGACTATTTACATTTGGGCACTGGGTTTGCACGATGCGCCTCGGGGCTTAAAAGAGGAGGAAATGGGAAGGGGAAAAATAAGTTTTTTTCTTTTTTTTTTTAGGGTTAATTGTAAACTTTCATGTAACACAGAAGGGGTTGTTTATGCACTTAGGTGCCCCTGTGGCATGTTTTATGTGGGTGAGAGCAAGAGGGCTTTCAAGCTTAGAGTTCAAAAACACATTAGGGACATTAAGAATGTTAGGTTTGAAAGCCCTCTTGCAATACACTTTAAAGAGCATCATAACAGCATCCCAGAGGGTTTACAATGTACTATATTGGAACATGTCCTTCATAGGGTAAGTCATTTTGATGGTAAGAAAAAACTTATGTATAAGGAAACTTTTTATATTGAAATATGGAACTTTAAGTACAATGGGTATTAATGTTGAGTGTAATTGGAAAGTGTTTTAACCTGATTTAGGGTCAGTTATGTAATTAGTGAAGGATTGGTCTTGTTATATAAGTTTGAGTATTTTGAATTGCTTTATTCTCCTTTGAAGGCTGTATGCTGAGATGCTAGAGGTTTTATTAAACTTTTTCTACTTGGATTCTGGTTTTTCATTGTTGTTCCTCCAGTTTGACTAGAAGTGGTGACTTTGCTCTGTAGCTCCAGCCTACATTATGTCCAGTGATCCACTGGTTAATTTGCCTAAGGTTTTTGGGCAGGAATTACTAGAATCTGGACAAAGAACTATAGACCAATTTGGGGTGGGGGGGTGGGATTTGGCATAATGGTTAAGATGTTTATCTTACAGACACAAGGTGCAGGGTTTGATTCTCACATGGGGTAATTGGCTAGGCTTTAAATGGCCCACAAGGGTTGTTAGCGTAGTAATAATCTATGAATCTATGAATCTATCCCCGGGATTCATGAAGCTTGCGCCATGCGCTGGAGTAGCGTCGGCGATCTACCGCCAAATATGGCCACCGAGCGATTCAGGTATGAGCTGTTTCCACGTGCACTACCAGCGTACTCCAGAGCTGCTCAGCTCCCGGCGCATGTATGCTAATTACCTCATGCGCAGCAGTGTAGCATGCAAATGAAGGTATATAGTGATTCATGAAGTGGTGCAGGCGTAGCATAAGAATGAAGAAATGTAAACCAAAAAAAAGTTTACATTTTTTCAAACATAAAATCGGAGCCATGAAAGCGGACCAAACTTACGTATTATAATGTTAATATATACCAATGGCTAAATATATAACCAATGGCATAAAAAAGTCATGGCCACACTAAAGCAAAGTAAAACTGCAGTGCATCGGTGCACAAATGGGATCACAATGAAAATATGTTTAGATGTCATAAAACTGCAATGTAACACAATTCATGAATTCCCCATAATAGTCAATGGCACGCATGCTACACCACAACCATAGTGCAAGGGTTGCTAAGGGTCTGTGACAGTGTTCTGCACGGTAACTAGGAATTAATAGTCAATGCCATGCAAATGAGTCAAGTAATACTGAATCATAAACTCCCGCCGGTGTAAGGATGTACCACACGGCATAGCGGTACAACACCGAGGTGTGGCCTGGAGGTAAATATGACATCAAGAGAGGGGTGCGCCACCATAGCTGTAAGCACATTGGAGCATTGCTAATCTGGGTTGCCTGTTGCTAAGCAAAGCTGCAGGATAGGGGTGTGGAAGTAGCCATAGCTTTGCTTAGCTGAGAGCACACAAGGTAACCGAAAGTGCATGTGAACGTGGATGAAAACGCGCTCGAAACCCAGTAAATGGCTGTACGCGGTGCGAACCACAGCTAAAACAGGAAGGATATGGAAAGACAATAAGAAATGCTGCAGCATGGTAATTGGAGTACAAATGAGTAATTAACACCTAGGAACTCACAGTGGGCCATTGATAACAGCTAACAAGGCTGCTAGCAGCTACCTGCAGAACAGGAAAGGAGAGGTGCCATATTGCAAAGCAAAGAGAACTGTCACAGCAGAACAAAGTAAACTTGCAGTAGATCAGCTACATAACACATTTCGCAACACAATCCTGGGTTGTGAAAGTACAAAACAAGAAAGCAGGTAGCTGGATGCATGCCTGACAATGAGAGGGGAATCGGGTTGAAAAGTGAAGTTAAGAGCAATAGATGAATCATGGCAGCCAAGCGTAAGTCAACACCAAAGGCCCCACAATAGCAGTACTTACTGTAAAACCCATAATTAAGATACCTTGCAGCTGGATTTGCACATACACACCCAATTACACCAGCATCATCCATTGCACAATAGTATAAGGTGTGAAAGCCCCCCCCCCACACACACACACGCACACACACACTTGTGTATTCTCAGACAATCTGCACCATTGGTGTATACAGACGGGGAACTTTTAATATGTACATGTTAAGGGCTGCCATAGCTTTGATTCACCAGCATGTGTTGGAGACTGACGGTGGTGTGGAGGATGATGCTGACAACCATCTCAGGCACCGGAGGAGGAGAAGAGTGTTTAGACCCAGGGTAACCTACCAGGGGCTACACGATCTGGAGATAGTAGAGTGTTACAGGGTGGACAGGAACACCATACAGCAACTTGTTGAGCTGTGCCAGCCACGCCTCAGAGCCAGAAGTAACAGAGGGGAATCCATCCCAGTGGACATGAAGGTATGTGTAAGCTTGAGAATACTAGCCACAGGTACCTTCCAAAGGCCAACTGGGGATATCATGGGGATCTCACAGGCATCAGCATCCAGGGTACTCCACCAGTTCCTGGATACCATGTTACCACATGCCAATGAGCACATATACTTCCCCCGAATGCAGGAGGAGTTGGCCAGCAATATGCGTCTCTTCCACAGTATGGCAGACTACCTGTAGGTACTGGGTGCAATAGACTGCACACACATACACATCAAGACACCACCCGGTGAGCAGGGTAGGTGCTACATAAACCGCAAATACCCCTCCATCAACTGCCAGGTCATGTGCAATGCCCAGAGCATTATCATGGATGTGTGTGCTGGCAGCCCTAGAAGCTATCACGACTCCCACATCTGGCATGCCTCACAGCTGTATCAGGTATTTGCCAGGTGGGACATCCCATATGGCCACCTGGTGGGGGATGCTGGCTATGCACTGGAACTGTAGATGATGACTCCCATCAGAAATGCACACACAGCCACTCAAGAACGCCATAATGAAGCACACACAGAAACCAGAATCATCATAGAGCGCATGTTTGGAATGCTGAAATCACGGTTCTGTTGAGTGGACATATCTAGTGGAGCCTTGCAGTACTCTCCAGGCACATGTACCCACATATTCATAGTATGTGCCATGCTACACAATATGATCCTGCGGAAACAGCTGCAGCAGGGACAGAATGGTGAAGGCCCTCACAGCCCACCACCATTGCCTAGGGCCCCAAAGGCACAGAGGGATTCAGACCACGAACACCCTGTGCCGGCCCCAGTAGGCAGATGGAGGCATGCCCAGTATGCCCATGCCCTGGCAAAGAGGGAACGTATAGCACACACACTGACAGTGTAGGCACTTATGGACTGACACCCTTCTCCACCTGCACACACAGCAAACATGGATGGCACACACACACACACACACACACACGACCACCTGTAAATTGTCATGTATAGGTGGTCTACTGTGTGCATCCTACATAGGTAGCCCTCAACTATTGTACACACAACTGCCATTGGCACAAGGTAAGTCAATACCTGAACAGTAAATTAAGCTATCAGCATATGTCCATACTGTATGTATAGGTTCATAGATACATAGGTAGGTACATGCCTAACTGCCCGAGGCCACTCATAAGCATAGCCAAAAAGTATCTGCTGTTGCCACTCCATTGATTAACTAACTGTCCCTCTGTGGAGCAGAGCCAATTGCAGGATCCCTGGGGAGTATCCACTGTTCCCCACCCACCCTGCAAGGATTCCCTGGAGTGTTAGTGAGGGGTTTCGTATAATGTAATCAGGGATGTAGTTCCAAATAATGGGGAGTATCCATGACAGGAATCTTCTCAGATGATTTACATGTTACATAGTATACCTTAATCACAGCTTACATATATAGGTAGTATTCCACAGAATAATAAACATTTGGAACACACAGCCGTTGAAATGTGCGTTAATCACCCTTGCACTACCAGTGGCTGCTCTGAGAGGTAAAATTACCACTGCCAGGATTAAAACACGCAACCATGTACACAATCTTCACAATAACCTACCACTAAGCTACCTGAGATTCACCAATGGCAGTTGTGTATACTGACAGGATAAAACACAAAAGGTAGGAATGTGTGGAAATAAGACACATTGGCATGTACCCAATGAAAGGTGTATGCTATATATATATATATATATATATATATATATATATATATATATATATATATATATATATATATATATATATATATATATATAAATCAACATATATATATATATATATATATATATATATATATATATATATATATATATAGCGAGAGAGAGAGATGTCGATATATGGGGATATACATATATATGTAGATATATAAATAGGTTAACAACATCTACATAACCATGGAGGTACATATAAATAGGATACCTACCACATACCGACTGCTTGACATACTGACGCGCGTAATCATGAGGCTTAAAGTCCAAAAGACCACAGTACCAAAACACCAGAAGCACGTGGTTTAAAATCCCGATGTTAAGGGACATTTAGTCAGTGCTTCTGGTGTTGCGGTTCAGGTAGGTTACTGTGTGTAAGTGTGTTTCTGAGGGCTGTAGTGTGTGTAAGTCTGTATTCTGAGTGTGGTGTGTGTTCCTGGGGGACTGTAATGTGTGGGTGTGGGTTTGCTTTGTGCGTCTGTTTGTGCGATCTAGGAGGTAGAATATTAAAGTAGGGGGTGTGGGGTGCAGACACCCACATGGGGGGTGTAGGGGGGCTTGCCCACCTGCTCATACGTAGTGTAGGATGGTTTGTTTGGATGTGGTGGGTAGCAGTGTGTCTGTGTGTGCGTGTGTGTGTGTTCCATGTTTGTGTTACTTTCGCGAGTTACTGTCGCTGTCGGTAATGTGGGGTATGGGAGTCTGGGCCCGGTACTGTGGGAGTCAGAATTGTGTGGTTTCGGGATTCCATAGGTATCCCGTATACAGCGGTTGAAGTGTTCATATATGAGTATAACATGGACCATAGCAATCACACATTCCGCCACAACCACACTTTATGAGCAAAGGATATGGAGAGTATATGCCTATACACTATTACAAATATGTGCTATGGGCATGAGCCAATGATAGGCTTAACACCTGTCCCACTTTGCGAGGGACAGTCCTTCTTTGGGCGGTTGTGTCCTGACCAAAAATATTAAACGTGGCAAATGTCCTGAGATTGTAGGACAGAATTATGTCCCATGTGTAATGTAATAGTTGCATACAATAGTTCTTTCTGTATTTAAAATACCTACATGTTACAAGAAACAGGGTAAGCAACTAAACTGATACAAGAATATGCTTATATTTAGGCAAAAAAGGAAAGTTCTATCCCTTGTACTGACCGTGGGTTTGTGTCGGCCTATAAAATCTGATGTGTGTCCCGAAAATTTCCCACTATGGCCATATGAAAAGGTGGCTACCCCAGCCAAAGAGGGTCAGTCACCAACACAACTCCAATGACTGCAAATACCTATGACAGAAATACACAGCTTTCATGTAGCAACACTTTATTACATTCCGATGTATTGCCGAAAGGATTCAAGGACTAACATCACCTGCATGCTATACAGGAACCAATTAACAGTGCCTTAATGAATCAGCCTGCAATTACCATAGTATTAGTCCACTAAAGGATAGGTGTTCAAATAGGGAAGGAACCCTCATGCACATATCAGTTATGTATAAAAGCAGTTCTTACACACCTGCATCTGCTATGTACACCCACCAACATCACCCCCACACCCAAACAAATTACAATACAAACTGTAATAACATCACAAATCATTCACTCACTGTACGACATCTGCAGATGCCTTAACATACCTTGTCAGTGACACACTGACATGGCCCTATGTGAAATAGTTGCTTTTATACAATGGAACAGCTGCTGATGTTACAGGATTTGTTTGCACTAATCTCGTTTCAGAGGGTTGTGTGTACACCGGGAAGTGTTACCAATTACTGATTAACAGCATAGTATGATACACATGTACACCAAACCAAGGATGTCTGGTGAGCACACTGTAAACCAACTAACAGTTCATGCATAGCCATACAGCCTTGAGCTGCCCAAACATTCTTGTCAGACTCAAACATCTGCAGAAGTATCAGGTGCAAACAAACCCTGCATAAGTAGCAATGTTCTGAAATATAACAGTTGTACTCACATGTAGAACATCTTCTAGCCATAGGTTTATAGGTTCATAGGTAGGTACTAGGCTATTGGCCCTAGGGCCTGTACAAGCTTAGCCAAAAAGGTACCCTGGCTTTCATCACACACAATCTACGGGAGTCATAAAGCTAATATATCTCTGTCTGTCTCCATATAGCTGTTGAAATACATCACAAACAACACATCCAGGCTGTCTTCCTCGAAAGTAAGGCAAACAAACAGCGCCCAAGGAGTGTCCCTCGCAAAGGTGGACAGGTGTTAACTCCAACCCTATTATTCTATCATCTTTCTAAGGTAGTCAGCGGAACATGCACTTTCTCTGACTAGCAGACCTCTCATATGAATGGAGAAGAATGAACACTGAATCAGGGACACTGCATAACAACCTCAGGGACACATTTAGAAGTTTGGTGCTATTAACATGACACATTGACTGACCCAGAGCACATATGTATTCATACACATTGTCTGAGGTACATGCTGTTTATGACTCTTACATGTTGTCATTATTCATTACGTGTATTCCGCCACCTTTCCTCCTAATATCACTAGTTCTAGGAGGGTTTAGTTGGGACTGAGTTAAATTCTGATTCATAATCACGGATGTCCCTGATAATCAGGGACAGTTCAATGATATGGTCCCTATGTGTTCCCCCAATGGTTTACACACTATCCAGTAGATGTTCTCTTAAGGTATGGGCATCTGCTATACCCACATTGGAATATTACTTACATCCACAGGGCGGTCCTAATACGGCTCTGCCAGCCAACACTTGCACGCCTAGGCCCATAATCGCATACCCATAGTTCCCCTACCTGTCACTCCTCTACAGCACTCGTCCTTACTGTGGGCACAGGTGGGTATAAACGCACCCCTACACACTGCCCACTCTTCCCGTGTCGAGACACATTGTACATTGTGTCAACCCATGTGTTAACAGGCTTGCACAACCTACTGGTCCATGTACAGCTACATCCTGGTTGCAGCAATCTTTACAGGGCTTGGCTAGAAGAACAACATTTTTGATGTCCCACAAGGGACATCGCTGTCCATTTTTAAAGTGTAGACCTTGTAGAACCCTCCCACTGGTAGTTTCCTGCTGGTGGTCTGGGAAGCAGTGGTGTATTTACCTTTATTGCGTGTCTGTATGTCTCACCAGCCTAGCTGGGGGGGTGGGAGGTAGACGTTTGTTTATTGGACCTTCCACCAACATATGCCTGGACTGAACATATGTTACCCATAACTGCTGTAACATAACATAGGTATATACATGTGTATATTTACTGTAACATATATATAAATATATATATATATATATGTATTTACATTAATATATACAGATATATCTGCATATGTATGCATACATGTATATTCATATCTTGCTGTGTATATATATATATATATATATATATATATATATATATATATATATATATATATATATATGTATAGAGTCATATGTGGGTATGTATCTGTATTCTTTCTCTGTATGTATACATTTGTACTATGGCAAGGGAGAAGCATATCTTTATCTCGCTATGGGTACATATACACACACACATAGCTCTACTTATATACGTCTACATCTGGTTACTCCGTTCCATGCCATATAGATTACATTTTGCTTTAGTGGGTCTCACAGTGGGTGTGGCTGCTCGTTGGGCGATACCTCTGCCCAATATACACATTCACTTGCATCCCTAGGGCTATCCATATTGCACAACATCAGCCAACACCTGCACACCTAGACCCATACATAGCAACCCATAATTCCCCCACCCTCACTTTCTCGACAGCACCCATCCTTACTCTGGGAGTTCTGGGCACACCACTACACGCTGCCCACTCTCCACTTCATGGGACCTATTGCATACAATTGTCTCGGCCCATGGGTAATTTGGGTTACCCACCCTTTTATTCTGAGTCTGTATATACCGTGGACAAAATGGACAATCTATCGCATTCCATGGTTTGGCCAGTTTTTGGGGTGTCCTGCAAGGGACGCTCCCATATGCGTTCAATGAACAGAATCCACAGGTTTACTAAGTCCCCCCCTGGGTGTATCCTGCCTGTGGTCTGGGGAGCAGTGGACACTTTACATTGCTCGAGTGTATAGTTCCCATGTGCGGCTGTGGGGTGGGGGGTTGGAAGGACATGCTGCGTGTGTCATGTGTCTTGCCTGGGCTCTTCACTTCCATTGCCATAGCCTGTGAACAAATGTCATTCCTGTGTGCTTTTTCCTATCATAGCTGTATATCTCTACATATCTACGCACACACACACACACACACACACACACACACACACACACACATACATATATGTGTATTTATATATGTACATATGTGTGTATATATGTGTGTGTGTGTATATATATATATATATATATATATATATATATATCATATGTGTGTGTGTGTGTGTGTGTATATATATATATATATATATATATATATATATATATATATATATATATATATATATATCATATGTGTGTGTGTGTGTGTGTGTATATATATATATATATATATATATATATATATATATAAATATACAATAAATATATTTACATCTGTGTCCGCTCATACGCACTTACACATGCGTAATTGTGTTTATATCTGCTTTACCAGCATACTAGTGCCTTATTCATTATGACACTGACACTTCACTCCAGTTATCTTGTAATCGGTATTTAGCACGTTATACAGCAGGCAGATGTCGCAATATGTTCATGTACAGATTACCGATGGTAATTGGAATGTGATACAGTGTGATTCGACCCATCCCTCTTCTGCACAGCCTATTATTCCATCTATTGTCGATGTTTGTATGTGCACATTCCTATTATTTATGTCAACAAATGGAATGCATGTGTTACAGAGAATGTACTTCAACATATTATTGTCTTCATGTGTGTATGCATATATACCTATTACAAACTAGCTGACCTCCACGGGGTGGTCCATTAAAACTGGGTCATCCAACCCTGGCATGCCTGGATCCATGATTGCATACCCATAGTTCCTCCACCCCACCCATGTTGAATTTACACGCGTAACATCCATTATCCACTTGTTATCGCAGCCATGACACACCTTTACACATTGCCCTCTCCAGAGCATTTGGGGCCCTACACATATTTTGTCTCGCCTCGTGTATTCACAGGTTCTCCTGCCATGCATATTTGCACATACGTGCCTTTCATGGGGTTATGGATTACGGCCATTTGCGCTTTACAATTTTTGGTGGTCCTAGCATGGACTACATTCCGTCTGTGTGAAAAGTAGACTTAGCAATTCAACTATGTTACTCCCACTGGTAAAACCCTGCCTGTGGTTGTAAGCAGCAGTCCTCTGCTCACTCCTGGGCAGCTTTTTATGACATACACTGACAGCTCTATATAATACCACATTTGCTCTTGATTCCCTTCACATCCCTTGTGTATGCTTTATTGTTACGACTTTCATTCTTCATATATATATATATATATATATATATATATATATATATATATATATATATATATATATATATATTACATCTGTACATACAAACATACATTTCCTATGCTGGGAGCTGCTTACACCCGCGCAGGCGCACTCGCCTATGCTTACTGTGCGTTACATATGTTTACTGCTGCTTATTTGTGCTTACTTGTGCCTTATTCATTATGACAGTACCACTTTGATTGAAGGGATCTGGTTAATAGTCCCATGCGATACACATGTTCACTTTTACATGTTTAAATGTCTGCTTTACAGCAGAGTGACATTCATTCCACAAGGAAAATGATATGTGCTATAGTCGAACTTGAACCGTGAATGCCTGTTCATTAGGTGGATGCCTTAACCACTACACTATTGGTATTCTGCTTCATTTATATGTATACCCATGGTTCATAGTTACCTGAACACACACCTCAACACTTCACTTACACAGCAGGCATCCACTTTCCTGTTGGGAAAACTGCACTACTACACATGCGCCATTCCCTACTGCTCTGGACCCGTGCCGCATGTTGACTCACTCCGAGTATATTCAGACCTCCAAAGCCTATAGTCTTGGCACATACGTGTGTTTGATTGTCAGGGTGTTCATGTTGTCATCCGGGTTTAGGCTTGTCCGACTGGGGACTGGGATAGCTCTTTACCCATTTGAAAGTCAGATTTAGCACATGGACAAGGTTACTCCCACTGTTAGCATCCTACCTGTGGTTAGAGACGCAGTGATTTTGGCCACCTCTGGCCAGCTATATTCCTTCACATTCATCATGAATGCTTTCTTTTTCCCATGTTCGTTCTGTATATATATATATATATATATATATATATATATATATATATATATATAGAGTTGCCACCCTTTCAAATGGCCAAAGTGGGACATATTTGGTACAAACGTCAAGATTTTGCAGGCCGACACATACCCACAGCCAGTACAAAGGACAGAACCTTACTTTTATGCCTAATTGACAGCTTATTCTTGTAGCATTTTAGTTGCTTATTCAGTTTCTTATGACATTTAGGTGTTTCAGATACAGAATAACTGTTTTATGAACTATTACATAAATATAGGACATATTTTTGTCATTAAATCTCAGGACATCTGCCATTTGACACTAAGTGTACAGGACACAACTGCCCAAAGAGGGACTGTCCCTCGCAAAGTGGGACAGGTGGTTACCCTATATGTGTATATATATATATGTATATATATATACATAATATGTGTGCATATGCATGCATACACATCTATATGATTTAATTACTTTGATCATACTGTTGAATGACTGTGCTGTCTGCTATGTTTATGACAACATTGACGTTGGGTATAACTGCTGTGGCTTAGTGGTAAATCACATTGATTGTGATGTGTAGGGTCCTGGCATTGGGCCTGACAGATGTGGTATATTGTGTTGCTGGGCGGAACAAGGGCTGTTGGACAAAGGGTGAGTACAACACTTTTCAGCTGCGGTTTTCTGTTTAACCGCCGATTCAAGTCACGCATAATCCTTCTACATTCTTACTGTGATACGTCACCCCAGTTCACATTTCATTGGTATTATATTGTTATACAGTATAAAATTAGCAAGATATGCTCGTATACGGATTACGCGTCATAAATGGTGTGTGCTGCAGTCGAACCGGCAACGTCTGCTCGATAGTTGGATGCTCTAACCACTACACTATTGGTGTTCTGCTTCATTTATATTTATACCCATGGTTCATAGTTACCCGAACACACACCTCAACACTTCACTAACACAGCAGGCATCCATTTTCCTGTTGGGAAAACTGCACTACTACACATGCGCCATTCCCTACTGCTCTGGACCCTTGCCGCATGTTGACTCACTCAAAGTATATTCAGATCTCCAAAGCCTATAGTCCTGGCACATACTTATATTTCATTGTCAGGGTGTTCATGTGGTCATCCGGGTTTAGGCCTGTCCGACTGGGGACCAGGACTGCCCTGTACCTAGCTGAAAATCAGACTTAGCACGGGGTCATCGTTAGTTCCACTTTTAGTGTCCTACCTGTGGTTGGGGATGCAGAGGTGTGGTCACCTCTGACCAACCTGATATAACAGCAACTAAATATTACGGGGGGTTCTGCTGCTGTTTCATTTGTTATGACTGCTATATTGTGACCATGTTCATTCTTCATATCTCTCTCTCTCTCTATATATATATATATATATATATGTATATCGGTCTGTACATACACATGCATGTACACCTACATGCTTATTTACATTTCCCATACCATTGAATCACTGCCACTTAACGTCGCGCATACACGCTTCCATACCCGCTTACGTCTAGGATTGCCACCTTTTCAAATGGCCAAAGTGGGGCATATTCGGGAAACACACATCATATTTTACAGGCCGACACATATCCACAGTCAGTACAAAGGTTAGAACTTTACTTTTTTGCCTAAATGAAAGCTTATTCTTGTAGCAGTTTAGTTGCTTATTCTGTTTCTTGTAACATTTAAGTATTTTACATACAGAAATAACTATTTTATGCAACTGTTACATGACATATGTGACATAAGTATTTCCTACAATCTCAGGACATTTGCCATTTTATTATTTTTGGTCAGGACACAACTGCTCAAAAAGGGACTGTCCCTCGCAAAGTGGGACAGGTGGTAACCCTACTTACATCTGCTTTAAAGCGCCTTAATCACCCTATATTTAACTGCCACTATGCAAATGTGAAAGGTATATATTCCCGATAATGCATGTGGGGAGACGTGCATCATGGTCAGGTGTTTAATCCCAGGTCGTAGGTTCTGCAGGACCAGCTGGAGGCTGAGCAGGGTTGTGGACAACTACTGCTCATACAACTTATGTCCAGATGTCTACAGGATTGGACATCCTGTCGTGACACCAAGTCTAATGTTTAGAACAGATACTTATCCCATGAGGGATATCCAAAAATTGTGGGGACCAATGACCTCGATTCTTTTGGCTTTATGAAAATGAGGTAGGGTTATACATGCAAGGGATAAATAGTTTGCAATCCTGAGACTGCCTGGGGTGAGACTGCCTACTAGATATGAGCAGGGGTCACTATGTGCAGATATGGCTGCGCCAAGCTGGCAGCCCAAGTATGGGTGGTTTTGGTGGATGCTCAGGAAGGGGGGAGTGTGCTGTGGAGGGGATGATGGGTATTCAATTATGTATCCAAGTGTGTTGGGGTTTGATGGCTCAGTTCAGGCCAGACCATTATGTGGGTATATGCCAGTAACATTTCTGTACATGTGTATCGCTCATTTTAATGTTCATATGTTTGTGGGATTGTGTTCTACAGTATGGCCTGTCAGGTTGTATTGCGGATGTGAATGTTTGTTCTTTGGTTTTCTTTCTTATTCACCCACTGCTCCCTTGTACACCTCCAGTTCACCTATTGTGCATCCAACCCAGTCTCCCCTTGGCGAATTATTACATTACCCGTCATCCCCCCACCCCCATATTCCACACACACCATCCATCCCTTCTCTGGTTGATGGCCCATGGCACAGTCAACAGAACACACTGCGTACACTACATACCTCTGGTACCAATATGGTTGTGAGGACTACCCTAGCATTTTTGATCTTCCACATGGTGTACTTCACGCACATAGGTACATGCAAATACTTATCATGTACTTCATGACATGGTAGCTAGACCTGTGTAATACCCGTTCATCTTTGGGCCTTCCTGACAAGGACGACTTGGGCCGTGAATGGGCAGATATTGAGCGAATGTTCTGACCATTGGTAGGGTTGCCACCTTTTCATATGACCAAAATGGGACATTTTCCGGACACACATCTGATTTTACAGGCCAACACATACCCACGGTCAGTACAACGGATAGTACTTTAGTTTTATGCCTAAATGTAAGCTTATTGTTGTAGCAGTTTAGTTGCTTATTCTGTTTCGTTTAGTTGCTTATTCTGTTTCTTGTAACATTTAGGTATTTTACATATGGAAATAAGTATTGTATGGGACTATTACATAAAATATGGGACATAATTATGTCCTACAATCGCAGGACATTTAACATTTATAATGGTTTTGGTATGGACACAACTGCCCAGAGGGGGACTGTCCCTCACAATGTGGGACAGGTGGTAACCCTAACCATTGGGCTAGG
Organism: Protopterus annectens; assembly: GCF_019279795.1. NCBI lineage: Eukaryota > Metazoa > Chordata > Ceratodontiformes > Protopteridae > Protopterus > Protopterus annectens. The sequence continues at coordinate 391,570,577 of NC_056726.1, forward strand.
CTTAGCAAATGGCGGTGGCGCGCTAACACGCTGCATTTTGTTTCCACTTGGTATAACTATCAACACTACAATGGAATACGGGCACGGGGTTTTACTTGTCATTTGTTAGAGGGACGGGGACTCAATATTCAGCTACGTGCCTTTTGTTTACTTTTTATTTTGGTGTTCACAAAACTGTCTTGTCTGGTTTGCATACATTTCAGTATCCACGGACACTGACAAGAGTGATTACTATTAGAGGCAGGCTGTACTAGTCAGCATTTTAGGTTGTGTGTATGCAGCTGACATGTTCACGCATCTGTGCAGCGCTTAGACACGCCCCCTGCACTCGTGCACGTTTCCTATGCATGTGGCCACTGCGGCAGCGCACCTTCATTAATATGCATGTGGTGCTGCTGCTCCATCTCTACACCACACGGTCGGCACAAGGCTAACGCCGTCCTTGCGCCGAGCTTCATGAATCCCGGGGTATATCTTTAGGTGAGAGAAATGCTGAATATTCAGTCCGGGAGGATGAGAATGTCATACCCTGGAAAAAGTTTTTATTAGAAGAACATCATAAAATAAAAAATAATCCATTTTCTATGGTGGGACAGTGGTTTGGGAGCTTGTTGTCTGTTGAAGCTAAAGAGGCTTTTGAGAAGCTGGATCGATTAATGTCCAAGGAACTGTCAGTACATTTAAATTGTTTAAGTTTGCAACGCTACTTGGAACTGGCCATTACACTTAGGGGTATGAGGGCTTTTAAAACTCTTACTATGCTTTGATACCCAAGATGAAATTGATCAGAGATTCCAAGTTAAGTGGGTAGCAGCAGCTCACTGATGTTCCATAGAGTGGATTAATATACTAATTGAAAGTGACAGACTCAAACAAGCCAAACTGAGAGAGGATATAAATGTGGCTTGTGAGTCTCTTTCTCTTCTGTTGGGCAATGAACAACTGGAAAACTGTCTTTGTGATATCAAAAATAAATTGGACAATTTTGAACAGGATTTATTGAATATTAAGAAGAATAAGTAATATCCGAGATTACAACAACGGTGTAGCATTTACATGGAGAACCAATAAGAGATGTATGATGCAGGCCTGTTCTGGGGAATGGCAGGAGGAGCAACAGCATAATGGCGGCTCTGGACCAGGTTCTGAAGTATCCACGGAATGGGAGAATGACTCCGGTGATTATCCAGACTTACCTGCAGCTCAGGACCCCCGATATGTGAATCGGACATTTCGGAGGGGTCAGAGAACCGATCAAGGCAGTTATAAGAACAACAAGGGAGCAAGGGAGGTTCCTGAATCAGCAGATAGACAATCGCATGAGGGACAGCCTTCCATGAATTACAGGTACAAATGAGTTTGGTGGAATTAATCATGGGACAAAAAATAATGTTTTGGACAGTTTTAATGTCCTTAATGTTTTTCATGCTTGTGATTTAAGTAATTATGTTATTAATTTATCCAGTTATGCACTTAGTGACAAGGAAATGGAAGTGCTTAACTAGGGTTTGAAGCTTGTACCCACTGTTATGCCAAGAATGTATATGTTAAAAAGGATATGTTTTGTTTGACTAGAAAGCTACATTTAGCTAATTATTTTAAACAAAATAGTGAATGTGTGAATATTCAAGATGTGGAAAATGTTTCTATAGAAAATGTATCAGATGAGAGTTTTTATTCTTGCACATCAGATTTTGAAGATGAAATAATGTATAATGCATATTCTAAGTTAGATACTTCTAAAATTGTGCAAAAGAGTCAGTTTATTCCACCATTTAGTCATGTAGGTATAGAGCAATTTTCCTCTATGACTGATTTTGCTTTAGAAACTTTGTATAAGGACTTTATGATGAATAAACACCTTGTTCGTTATAATTTAACAAAACTAGAATGAGAAGCATTGCAGGGACATAGTAATAACCAACATCTTGTATTTAATCCAGTGGACAAGGAAAACAAGATGATTATAATGCACTATACACAGTACGCTAAAATGTGTTATGAACATCTTGATGATATTACAACTTATAAATGCAGCAGGATGAAAGAATATGAGGAAGCTATGGGAAGGAATTCAGATTTAGTGAACAAAGGGGTTAGACTAGGCTACTTTTCAAGTGATGATGTGAGATATAAATTTAATGTATCAAAGGGTGAAATTGCTCAGTTTTACTGCCTACCTAAGATCCACAAAAAGGGTCGGTATTATATAGTCAAACTCACAAGAGTTCGAATGATTTAATATCGAACCAGGAAGTTTGAAATGCAAAAAGTACGAACACACAGAACAGTGTTTTTTTCCCAGGGAAAAAAAACTCTGTTCTGGTACAAAGAAAAAAAAAACATGTGCACTTTAAACTTATACTAATGTGGGGGGCAGTGCCCCCCCACACCCCTACTTAAATATGCCAACTCCGAGATCGCACCACAATGGAGGAAATAGCAAAGCTGCAAAAACAGCCCACCGATTGTTTTCCCTGGGGAAGAATCGGTGTTCCGCGGCTTCGCTATTTTCACATTTCGGACATATGGGTTCGATATTACAACATTCGGATTTCTGTGAGCTCGACGTTGTAATATAGACCACCATAAAGATATACATAACCATCCTGGCTGCCCAATTGTTTCAGCATGCAAATATTTGTTGAATAGTATGGGTATTTTTTTTACATAATTTTTTGCTACCATTTTTTAAAAAACAAATGTCATTTATTAAAGATAGTTATGATTTTGTAAGGAAAGTAAAGCATATTCATTGGTCACAAGAAATGTACTGGCTAACGGTTGATTTTAAAAGTTTATATTCCAGTATCGAGCATAAACATGGAATTTAAGAAGAACATTAGGTGACAGTCCTTTAACATATTATATTATTGAATTAGTTGAATTCTGTTTGGGTAATAATTCTTTTGAATTCAATGGTCATATATTTCATCAAACTGAGAGGTACTGCAATAGGGGCAGCTTTTGCCCCCATGTATGCAAATATTATGATGGGATTATTTGAAATGGACCATTTATATGGTTTAAAATTTTTCAAAGAGCATGTAATTCAGTATTATAGATATATAGATTATTTAATTTTTATTTGTACTGAGGGCCAGGAGAAAATTACTGGTTTCTTAGATGAACTTCAAAATAACAAACTTTCTTTAAAGTTTGATGGTATACAGTTAGGCAGAAGAGTTACATTTTTGGATATCTCCTTAACAGGGGAATTAAATGCGAAAGTAGTGAGTATAATTCACAGAAAATTTGAGGATGGGATGCATTTTTTAGATGCAGAGAGTTGCCATCCACCCCATTTAATGAAATCTCTTCCCTATGGTGAATTTCTCCATGTGAAACAGCTTTGTAATAATAGCCCAGACCTTGTTAAAGAACTTAATATAACAGCTGAGCTGTTTATTAGGAGAGGCTACTGTAAGCAGAACTTTATTGAATAAAGTTATGGAGAATTTTCAGAATAAGAAAGGTGATCCAAAATTCTGGCGTCCTATAGATAATATTGCTGAAACAGGTTCCAATCTTAGGAAAATGTATGTAGTTACTACCTATGATGTGCTATCAGACAGCGTAAAGGAAATAATCAAACATCATTGGAATTTTTTACTTCGATTTAAAGAACTTTCTGACACAATATATAAAATCCCCACATTTTCCTATCATAAGGGGAAGAGTATTAAAGATATTTTGGTGCATGCTAGTTTTTGTTTTCTCAGTTGTAATATTAGTCAAACATTAAGTGCAGTGGGTACTTTTCCCTGTGGTAGGTGTATTATATGTAAATATGTATGCAGAACATTTAAATACATTAATGGAGTTCCTTTTAGGGTCGTGTAACACAGAAGGGGTTGTTTACGCACTTAGGTGCCCCTGTGGCATGTTTTATGTGGGTGAGAGCAAGAGGGCTTTCAAGCTTAGAGTTCAAGAACACATTAGGGACATTCAGAGTGTTAAGTTTGAAAGCCCTCTTGCAAAGCACTTTAAAGAGCATCATAACAGCAATCCAGAGGGTTTATAATGTACTTTATTGGAACATGTCCTTGATAGGGGAAGTAATTTTGATGTTAAAAAAAAAATTCTGTATAAGGAAACTGTTTTTATATTGAAATATGGAACTTTAAGTCCAATGGATATTAATGCAGAGTGTAATTGGAAAGTTTTTTTAACCTGATTTAGGGTTGATTATGTAATTAGTGAATGAGTGATCTTGTTATATAAGTTTGAGTATTTTGAATTGCTTTATTCTCCTTTGAAGGCTGTATGCCAAGGCGCTAGAGGTTTTATTAAACTTTTTCTACTTGCATCCTGGTTTTTCATTGTTGTTCTTCCACAATAGTATGGTAAATGGAACCAAAATGTAAAGCAAATATCAGCAGTCTGTGCAAATGTGTACAGTTGACAGGTATGCCTCCCATATAACCACACAAATGCAGTAACATGTATGTTTTCAGGGAAATAGCAGCATATCACACATTGGCAGGGATGTACCAATACACATGAAAACGTGTTTCCTGTCCAGAATATGCAGGGGTCAATGAGCTATGTGTATGTGTGGTTAATACTGTCTGGATCTGGCCAGCACATTCTCCTGGCAGTCATCTTGTAGTGCCCTACGTACAGTGCTGCCTTTGACAGGGCCATGTGCAGATAACTGCAGTGCCAACTTTTATGCATGTCAGTGATACCCTCTGCTCTTGCACTGACATACCTGGAAGTCACAATGCTATGTGGAATATACTACACAAATTAGTGACATCTTGAAGGATGTGTAACAGAAGTGCCAAGGCTTTTGTGAATATAAGTGCTTTGTGGTACTATTGCCAGTGGTCATTCTCAATAATCCTTTTTTCATATGTTTGCTTTTACATATAATGGATATGCCTGCACAGTTGAATGTACTCTGTACTCACACCCATAACTCCCAACCTCTGACAACAAGACGTCTGGACAAGGGCAGAAATAAAAGTGGAACAAAGACACAATGATAGGCATGTGTTGGAAATATTACCCTTACATACTGAGAAAGTTGGTAGGGTGAGGGGTGTGCAGTAGCGGGAACTGTCTGAAGGTTATATATTCTGAAATTGTAATGTCTGTATTATTTTGTGACATCACACTTCAATTATATGTAACTAACTTGCCATAAAAACACAAGTTTACGTAGAAAGGATGAAACCTGTAGCCAAACACCTGTACAACCTGCCAAAAAATGTACAGGGGAGAGGTATGCCCACACAAGGTTATGACATCTCAGGTTAGAAAGATACCACACAAGCAGAAGATCCACAGCCAGTATATCACCAGGTTGCTGGACTGTTTACACAACCATGTGTCATTACTAAACTGGCTGTAACCACACCTCACAAATAACCTTGTTGGGCAAGAATTTACATAGCTGCCCTCATAATATTGGTCTATGCATCATACAAATGGTATTCCTCTGTTAAAGCACTGTGATGATGTGAGGATGTTTGGCACTAGGTAATGACACAATGCATTGCAGTTTCAGACTACAGATATGTCAGTAATGTCTGCTAAACAAAACAAGTACCCTGAGGAAAGTCCTGTGTACTCCTGAGAGGTATGGCAGTAGCACACAAAACCCTGGACTGCAGTACACCTATCTCTGGAATGCAGTCCCACTCTAACTACAGAAGGTCACACTGGGCATGCTCCTACACTTAGAGAATCACAGGACATGTTGGAACCCACATCAGAATATATGACTGTATTGTGTACATATGTCAGTGCATGCAAACAGCTATGTACACCTCAACTGTCTCACACACACACACACACACACACACACACACACACACACACACACACACACACACACACACACACACACACACACACACCAGACAGGATTACCCTCAGCTAGCTGTAGGTGGCCCATATGTGATATATCTGCATCTGTTGCATGAGATACACACACATATATATATGGGCAACAGATGACGTATGTCAAGCATACACACATAGATATGGGGAACTGAGAGACAGACAGTGATACAGAGAGAGACACAGGAGGACACAGAGTGAGTCTCACACACAGAGATACCCTGAATGGCATACAGTGATGTTCTGGTGTGGACAGTGGTGTACCAGTTGTACACAGTTGCACTTGCCAACATAAAAGGTGAGCCCCATTGTGTAACAATACTGAGGTTGGGTTTATAATATCACATCATCTGTGTGTGTGTGTGTGTGTGTGTGTGTGTGTGTGTGTGTGTGTGTGTGTGTGTGTGTCTCTGTAGGTCTAAGAATTAGGAGACTAGGAGACTCTTCCCACTCGGTGCACTTTACATTGCCCTTTTCACAAGATCTGCTGCTTTCATTCACCTTAGAAGTACCATTGGACACTGATCACCCCTATAAGCTCTGTAGCATGTGCGATAACTGCATAACACAATAGCACATTCAGGCTGCTGTCCCATATGCAGACCAGAGGGACCTAGGTAGTTGTGGGAGAGAGGTATTGTCAGCAGACTCACATGTGGTATTGGTACAGGATTGATGCAGCATGAATGCACATTTACAGTACAACCCCCAATACTACACAATTTGCTGTCCTTCACCATAGATGCACACTTCTGTGCATTAGAAAACCCCATCCACAACTGCAATCTGGCCTGACACATGCATGTAGATACTCTATGGATACAATATGTCTGCTACACTAGTCTACTAATCTCCACTGGGGCCTTACCTGCACGCTCCTCATCCATTGTCAGCGTGCCACCCACCTCCAGCATGTGGGGGTCTGTACCTTGATGTTGTACTGGGATGGGTGACCCAAAGTTGGTGAGGAGCTCCTCAGTGGGTGTCAGTGGGGGATGCATGGCTGGGGCCCCACCTGTGGCTGTGCGGTCCCTCGCCACGGCAGCAGCCCTTTGCTTGGCATGGCATATGCAGTAGGTTGTGTGATGCTGGACCTGCTCGCATGTACACGAGTGCAGGTCAACATCATTCACCCTGTGGACAAGGTCATCCTACAGGTGGTCTTCTCCCGCAGATGTTGCTGGCTTCAGCCAAACAGTATTGCATGGTGCTGTAGCATGGCTTCGATGATAATGGTAGTTTCAGCCGCTGAAAATGTTACCCTTCTCTGATGCGACATTGCATCTGGAAGACATAAACAGTGAAATGCATCACGGGACCTCATACATTTGGCAACAGTATGTACAGAACCTGAGCATGTTCATTGAATACCAATAGCCACCACTCACAACCACACCATACCTCTGTAATCTAGCAGCACAGTATCAGCTTGCATAGCACTCCTGGTCCTGATGTGTCATATTCCCCCCAATGAGGGCCAGTTAATTGCATAATCCTCTATTCCTCATTCAAGTCTGTGTAGATGGATGACATTGGCCATCTTCCATGCAGATGGGGTGTGGATGGTGATGAAGCTTGGTGTGACTACAGTGTGTAATGCAGCTGGGAGCACATGCCTGAGTTCATGTAGGATGCAGCCAGGGATGTTATCGTGTCCCATGGATACTTATGTTTGTTGCCTTTCAGTAGACAATATGTACCTGCTCACTGGTGTTGAGGGAGGGCTGCTGGTGCTGTGCATATCTATCTATAGTGATGCTGAGCCACGGGGGTGATGTTTGCCTTAACCCTATCTGCAGCAGGTTGGCTATAGCTACATTGTGTGTGTATGTGGTCTGATTGACCTCCATTACAGGTTGGGTTGGTTTGTTGCCTCTGAGATTGCAGACATATGGGAAGATGGCCTTGTGATTGGCCTTGGTGGATGTGTCCAATTTGTGCTCATAGTTTGCCTTACAGTAATCCACCTGTGACCTTATATGTTTGTTCAGACAACGGTTGACTTGATGCTAAGTTGGTGCCTGCTCCTACCTTGCCCTGTACAGCCAATATAGGGACCAAGTCTGTGGTTTGTGTATTGCTGCTGTCCAGCAAAGGGGATTACTCTACTTTGGTGGAGGCAGGTTTTACAAGTAAGGTATTGCTGAGTCCATACAGCTATGTAGGTGTTCATATGGCTGTTTGTAGCAGGCATGGACACAAAGTCATAACACAGGTGGATGCCTCTCCAATTTCAAACTGATAATCATGCTTATTGTAGTACCCATGGCTGTGTCAGGGCAATGCAACAACTAATAGCTGTAGAAATGTCACTCTGTTGGATGCACATTAACTAAGATCACACATGTGTACAACATGTACAGCTTAATTAACTGACATTTTGCATCCCATGTCTGTTGTTATGAGGCAGACAGATACATCTACTCATACTGACATGTGCACAGCTAATACCTTATATACATTTCTGTTTATGTCAGTATTGCACACTGTATTCACACTCTTGCTGCCCAGTCATCCCTCTCAACCCATTAGAGAAGGACATCTGTTGGATGCCACACATACATGGGGGGCAATGGGACAAAATTAGTGGTACTGCCTTAATATTGCTGTAACACACTTGAGTCATTCGACAGCACAGTAGCCTTTGCATTGACAGGCATACCCTGGTGGATGTACAGCACTCATATGGCAGAAAGAGAGGAGAAAGGCTAGGAGTGTGGTAGTGAGGGTAAGAACTTTTAATGTTTGCAGTATGACTGGTATAGGGACAGAGCTAGCTGATATGATGGCCAGGCAAAGGTTGATATATTGTGTGTGCAAGAGACCAGATGGAAGGGGAGTATGGCTAGGTGTATGGGAGGCAGGTCACAATTGTGCTATCATGGTGTGGATGGGATGAGAAAGAGGGCAGGTGTTATCCTGAAGGAACAGAATGCCAAGAGTGTCTTTGGAGGATGAAATGAATGTTAACAGAGTAATGCTTATGAAGCTGGAAACTGATGGTGTAATGATGACTGTTGTTAATCCATATGCTATGCAAGTTGTTTGTGCGATGGACGAGAAATAAAAATGTAAAAGTTGGATGACATGGTGATGACTGTACCCAAGGGGACAGAGTGGTGACTGTAGCAGATTTCAATGGGCATGTTGGTGAAGGGAACAGCGAAGATGAGGAAGTGATGGGTATATATGGTGTTAAGAAAAGGAATGCAGATGGTGAGATGGTAGTGGATTTTGCAAAAAGGATGGGCATGGCTGTGGTGAATACATACTATAACACAAGGGAGGAGCATAGGGTGACATACAAGAGTGGAGGAAGATGCACACAGATAGAATATATCCAGTGTGGGAGGGCCAGTTTGAAGGAGATTAAAGACTGTAAAGTGGCGACAGGGGAAAGACAGTATAGAATGTTGGTCTGTAAGATAACGTTGGTGATCAAGAATAGGAGGAGTATGAGGGCAGCACCAAGGATCAAATGGTGGGAACTGGAAAAGGGTGATTGTGAGGTGGAGTTCAGGGAAGACTTAAGACAGGCACTGGGTGGCAGTGATGATTTACCAAATATCTGGGTAAGTACAGCAGAGCTAGTAAGAGAGACGGCTAGAAAGGTGCTTGGTGTGACATGTGGATGGAGGAAGGAGTACAAGAAGACCTGGTGGTGGACTGAGGAAGTACAGGACAGTATACAGAGAAAGAGGTTGAGGAAGAAGGAGTGGGATTGTCAGAGAGATGAAGAAAGTAGACAGGAGTATAAGGAGATAAGGTGCATGGCAAAGAGAGAGGTGGCAAAGGCTAAGGATGAGGCAATGAAGAGTTGTATGACAAGTTGGACACTAAAGATGGATGAAATGACTTGTACTTATTGGCTAGACAAAGGGACTGAGCTAGAAAAAATGTGCAGCAAATAAGGGTGATAAAGAATAATGAGGGAAACATACTCACAAGTGAGGAGAGTGTGCTGAGCAGATGGGCAGAGTGCTTTGAGAGGCTGATGAATGAAGAGAATGAGACAGATAAGGTTAGATGATGGGGGTATGGTGAATCAGAAAGTGCAATGGCTTACCAAGGAGGAAGTAAGGATAGCTATGAAGAGGATGACTACTGGAAAGCTTGTTGGTCCCCATGACATACCTGTGGAAGCCTGAAGGTGTTTAGGGGAAATGGCAGTGGTGTTTTTAACTAGATTGTTTAATAATATATTGGAAAGTGAGAGGTTGCATGAGGAGTGGAGAGAAAGTGTTTGGGTACTGTTTTAAGAATAGGGTTGATGTTCAGAGCTGTAGTAACTACAGAGGGATGACATTGATCAGTCACAGCATGAAGTTATAGGAAAGAGTAGTGGCAGCTAGGCTAAGCAAGGAGGTGATGAGTAGTTTTCAGCAGTATGGTGTCATGCCAGGAAAGAAGACTACAGATGCAATGTTTGCTCTGAGAGTGTTGATGTAGAAGCACAAAGGAGGTTGGTTGTTGCTTTGTGTCTTTCTGGACTTAGAGAAAGCATATGACAGGGTGCCTAGAGAGGAGTTGTGACATTGTATGAGGAAGCCACGAGTGACAGAGGTATATGTAAGAGTGGTACAGGATATGTACAAGCTGTGAGGTCTGCAGTGGCAGTGACGGATGCATTTAAGGTGGAGGAGGGATGACATCAGGAATCAGCTGTGAGCCCTTTCTTATTTGCAATGGTGATGGACAGGTTGACAGACAAGATCATACAGGAGTCCCTGTTGACTATGATGTTTGCAGATGACATTGTGAACTGTATGGAGAGTAGAGAAAAAAATTAGGAGAACCTGGAGAGGTGGGAATATGCTCTACAGAAGAGAGGAATGAAGGTCAGCAGGACTATGACAGAATATTTGTGGGTGAATGAGAGGGAGGGTAGCATAATGCTGAGGATGCAGGGAGTAAAGTTGGCAAAGGTGGATGTTTTGAAATGTTTGGGATCAACATTTCAGAGTAATGATGACTGTGGAGGACAGGTGAAGAAGAGAGTACAGGCAGGATGGAGAAGAGTGTCAGGCGTGATTTATGACAGATGAGTACCAGTAAAAGTAAAAGGGAAGGTCTACAAGAGGGTAGAGAGACCGACTATGTTATACAGGTTGGAGACATTGCCATTGACAAAAAGGCAGGAGTCAGAGCTGGATGTGGCAGAGTTACAGATTTTAGGATTTGCATCAGGTGTGATGAGGGTGCACAGGATTAGCAATGTGTATATGAGAGGCTCAGCCCATGTTGAACGGTTTTGAGACAGAGCTGGAGTGGCAAGATTACATCGGTTTGGACATGTGCTGAAGAAAGATGCTGAGTATATTGTGAAAAGAATGGTAAGGATGTAACTGCCAGATATGAGGAAAAGAGGAAGGCCTCAGATAAGGTTCTGGAAGTGGTGAGAGAGGACATGCAGGTGGTTGGTGTGACAGAGCAAGATGCAGAGGACAGGCAGAAATGGTAACAGATGATTCACTGTGGTGACACCTAACGGGAGCAGCCAGATGAAAAAGAATGAGATCTTGTAATGTCACTCTTCACAGATTTGCCAAGGATTTGCCAGACATAACACAACTCTATGAGTAAATGACTACAACTATGAAGCACACATATGGTCAGTGTGCATAACACTGAACAGTTACATGGTATGAGCTTAGTATATCACATGCAGTTCAACACACACATCTGAAACAGTACTTTACTATGCAAATACCATGTATAGGTCTCTCACATGTCTGAGACAAACAAGTATATCTTAGTGGTATTCACAAGTAAGCTACGGATATGTATGACATCCCAGTAGCTGGCCTAGCATTCTCACAGTCAGTATTGTTCAACACACACTCCAATAGTAGTCATATGTGAGCTATCCTTTCCTGGGATGACTCAGGGGCCTGACCTATGATCTGTCGCACTGCAGACAGACCCAGATGCTATGGCCATCGGTTCTGATCAGAAATATATCAGTACGGGAAGTCTTGTTGAGACATATATGTTAAACTTCCTAGTTCCCATTCTTACATACCCCCTACTGCAGTCCATTACATGCTTACTTGTTTGACATATCTTTTTTCCAAGTGTAGGTGGTTATATCCTGCTGTTTTTTTTTTTTCTCAGTGTTTCTCTCTCTCTTTCTCTCTCTCTCTCTCTCTCCTTCTCATGGATGTAGGATGTACATCTGTTTTCCATAGGCAGCAGCTTGCCTTTTGTACGTAATGCTCATGAGCAGCTGCTGGCCTGTGCACCAATTGGTGTCCCCCACTTGCTAACTGCATAGGTTAGTCATATAGCCAATGGCATGGCAACACACTCCTATAATTGAAAACTTCATGTGGGCATTGACCCTTTTCCTTGCCTGTGAGGAGAACTTCTGGAGGTGTGTGAACAACAGCATCACAGAGAGTATTTGGAAATACCTCTTGCAACCAAAACTGTGTTGACAGGCCAGCAAAATGGGAAAGAATGTTCCAGACATATGGACAGAATGTAAGTATTGTTGTTATACATTTGGATTAATGCTAGTCTAACAGGGTTTGTGTGGACATGGAGTTTCTGTGTGATTTTAATTCTGACAGTCTTATCTGACATAACTCTCAATTGTAGGGCTATCCGCAGAATGGTCAGAGATTGGACTTCTATGTTTGGTGATTTTAATTCTGACAGTCTTATCTGTTTGACATAACTCTCAATTGTAGGGCTATCCACAGAATGGCCAGAGATTGGACTTCTATGTTTGGTGTGTTCCTCAGACATTTTTGTCTTTGGAAAATCAGTAGCATACTCTGGGGATAGCAGTCAGTAACTGCTAACATCCATTTTTGTTTCTGACCTCATATCCCTCAGAAAAGATATGTTACAACTAACCCTGTTACACCAGCAACTTTCTCAGTTTATAAAAGCAGTATTTCAAATATGCCCCTGTTTTTTGGCCTCTGTCCCACAATTGTTAGGCTTTGTCCAGATGTCATGCAGTAAGAGATTGATAGGTATGGTATATAATTACTTAGTACCTACATTCCTGATATCATCCCAGTGATGTATCAGACTGCCAGACATATTATGTGGAAGAGTCCTTATATATGACGGGAAAGCCTGAACATTATGTGGGACTCTGCACAGTTAAGAGGTCTGTGTATTTCTGGCAGTTGTTGACAGACTGTCAGGATTGTGTAGCAGTGTAGTGTGTCAATGTTATTTGGCCTGTGTAGGGAGGGGGTGGATGTATGTATTGTGGCTCCCTTACTATCTGCCTGTGCATGCTGCTCCTGTTTCTGGTGATCTATCGGCTGTATATGTTTGTAGGGGCAGACTGAGACATGTCCCATACCATGGTCAGGCATCATACTACACTGTGAATTGGGTCAGTATATGTAGGGGGAGTGTGTGAGTGGCAAACATGTTGAGATGTTTTTGTTCACACAGTCCTTATACTGTACTGTTGCTTTGGCTTACTGGTATGCTACTGTAATTGTGGTGGAATTGTTTGTGGGTATGCACTTTCACACTGGTGTCTATTTTTCAGTGCTTTTAAATCCCTGTAGTGCCTGATATATTTGGCCAATACATGTGTAATTCCCCCTAGCGGATTTAGGTTAGTGTTGGGTCAGTCTGACTGTAGTTTGGACAGTGCTTGGTGACATGCTTTGCAGCTGGGTGTAGTTTCCCTAATGTGATGTTATGTCCAGATATTTGTAGGATATGCTGTTGCCTGGCCTCCATAAGTGTTGTGTATTTGACACATTAGTGGGATGATGTGAGGATTTCAGTCACTAACTAGTGAGAAGTAATTAAGTGTTGGACTTGTGCTATTTCAGTCAATATATGTTAGGACAGACATGCGGGTGTTACTGCAGCAACTGTGTCAGCTTATCTACTCCAGTATTTCAGATATGTCCTTATTTTCATGCCTTTCTCCCCCTACTTTGTCAGGCTTGGTCCAGATTCATTACACTAAGAGGTTCTGAGCCTACCTCTCGACTGCCTGGATTGTTGCAGTATGTCTAGGTTTATTGCTCATATTTCTGGTCTGTTCCACAAATTCATTATTATTATATCCCTGGAAAATCACTGTGATGATCTATGGATTTATGACAGTAAATGATGACATACATTTCAGTTTCAGAACTCACATCCTTCCGAACATGTATGCTGAAGCAAATCCTGTCACCCTGGCAGCATTCTACATTTATAAGAGCAATATTTAAAATATGTCCAAAGTTTGGTCCCATTGTTCCCCCATTTGGACAGCCTTTGGCCAGATTTCTTGCACTAAGACACTAAGAGGTAGAGAGGTATGATTGTGAGGTATGACTCCAATACATGTTATGAGCACATATCTATATATATATATATATATATATATATATATATATATATATATATAATATATATATATATATATATATATATATATATATATGCATTCCTATTAGCAGAGTGAAAGACCATAATCGCAAATACGGAAAGAGTGACACGTATTGCGCGAAATACAGAAACGCCGAATGTCCAAAACAGCGAAAATGGAAATTCCGGAGTGCAATGGTTGGCCCGTTTGTGGTCTAGCTCCATAAGGTAAGTGTGCGATAGACAGGACTTTAAGGTTAGGATGTGGGTTAAGGAAAGTTAATAGATAGGTAATGTATGTAACATTTAGTGTAGTGTTAGAAGTAGGGTTTTATTTAGCTGTATGTATGTGTATTATTTATTTGCTTTGGGTGTATGTCTGTAGGGGAAGTGTGCGGTAGTTGCAGACCTTAAGGTTAGGGCGGGGTTAAGGATAGTGCATAGATAGTTGTGTATGTGGGGTTTAGTGTAGTGTTGGAAGTAGGGTTTTGCTATATGTATGTGTATTTATTTTTTTGGGTGTATGTCTGTAGGGGACTTGTGCGGTAGTTATGGACCTTAGAGTTAGGGAGGGGTTAAGGATAGTGCATAGTTAGTTGTGTTTGTGGGGTTTAGTGTAGGGTTAGAAGTAGGGTTTTGGTGGTTTACTTTAGGTTACAAGTAGGGTTTGGTTAGTGTATGCATGTGGTTTATTTCTTTTGTTTGGGTAGGTAGTATGTAGCAGGTGGTGGGGTTGGCCGACTATGACAGTTCATTATTTTATTTTCCGCTGTTTAGTGCATTTGGGATTTTTGCGGTTCGCATTATAGATGTCAACGTTTAGGTATTTGGTTAAAGGGATTTTCGATTTGCTAATATAGACCCTATATATATATATATATATATATGTGTGTGTGTGTGTGTGTGTGTGTGTGTGTGAGTGTGTGTATATGTGTGTGTATATACATATATATATATATATATATATATATATATATATATATTTTTTTTTACTTTTTATATATATTTAGTTTTATATATATATATATATATATATTTATTTGTGTGTGTATGTATATGTTTTATGTGTATATCTTTATTTATATTATGTATATATTTTCCATATATATGCATCTCCATAAATATAGACATGTATATATGTATAAATACAAAACCTGACTGATTCTACAGAATCTTTTCCCTACTGTTGAATGACTCTACGGCATGATATGTTTGAAAAAGCATCAGCAATTCTTGCAACTCAAATGGTGTAGTGGTACATTGCTCTGACAATGGTGTACAGAGCCCTGGGTACAAGTCTTGGCAGGGCTGATTATTTTGTTGCTAGGCAGAACAGTAGCTGATGAAACAGAGTAATTAAAGCAGTTTTAAGCAGTTGTAAGTTGTTTTGCACTGGTTTGCATGACGCTAACAATGCCAACACATGGTCATACATATAGATGCTTAATCTGTGTTGATTTCACTTAGCGACATTTACCAATGCACAAATCTGCTTAGCTGAGCTACCTGCCGCTTAGCATTTACATCTCAGCAATGCTTAAACCTGCTATGCATAGCTGAGCATTGCTAACCATTGCTCATAGTTCACTCATAAAATATGTTTTATATATATTTCTATATATATATTATATTATTATAATAATAATATTATGATATTATATCCTTATAATATTATTATAATTTCATATTATATTATATGTTGATATATATTTTTTATATATCTGTTATAACATATAAAATGTGCTTCCATTATAGTAGCAAGGGGTGTAATTATACTGTATGGTGCTTATGTATACATGGGTGGTTTCACATGTTATATGCATTCACACTTCCATTTTACACCAGCTATGCTACCCTAGGTGGCAAAAATAACTTACCACATATTTTAATATGAAAATGTTATATTTAACACTGCTTTCAGTTGTAAAATTGGGTTGCCTGTTGTAGTACTCAAGCCATGTATGCCTGCATGCCAAGCTGCGACTCTGGCCACTACACTACCTTGGTTTGGGGATTTGAGATGTATATTTTTATTTATCTCCTATTGCATATTAATATTATGTTATTATATTAAATGGAAAGTATTGAGGTTTTTGGTCCTGTTATTAAGGACTGCTGTCACGACATAATGACATACATTTCAGTTTCAGAATTGTATCCTTCAGAACATTCATGCTAATGCATAACCTGTTTTCTATCAACTTTCCGTCTGTCCTCTGTGCAGATGGGATGACACTGGTGCTCAGACTGTTGTTGACTACACAGTAGAATGAGTATGAGAGCCCATGCCTGTGTTCATGTAGGATGCAGCCAGGAATGGTATCAGGCCTATGGAGACCTCTGTGTGTTGCCTTTGAGAGGGAATTACAGACCTGCTTCCTGGTCATGAGTGGAGGGGGCAGGTGCTGTACCTGCACATGTGTACCTATGGGGGCACAGGGGGGTGAAGTTTGCACTTCACCTGTCTGCAGCCGGTTGCCTATATCTATGGCATATGTGTATGTGGTATTATTGACCACCACTACAGAGCAGATATGTGTGTTGCCTCTGGAACTGCGGTACATGTCTGGAAGGCCTATTGATTGGCCTTGCTGGATGTATCCAGTTTTCACTCAATGATAGCCTTAGTGTACATCACCTGTGACCTTATTTGTTTGTGCAGAACAAGGTCACATGGCTGCCAATGTGGCACCTGTTCCTTCTTGGCCCGTCCTGCGATTATTTCCACCTATGATGGTAGTTGTGTATTGCTGCTGTCCACCACAGGCTTCAGCCTACCTTGAGGGGATTGATGTTGTCCTGTCAGGTATTGCTGAGGTGATACAGCTATGTTGGTGTCACATAGTATTGTGGTGTGGACCTGGACACTGCTGCTAGTTCCAACATATTGGCCAGCCTTCATGTGGGCCTTGCCCCTTTTCCTTGCCTGTGCAGGGTACATTACAGAGGTGTTGGGGCTACAGCTTCACAGACAGTAGGTGGGAATACCTCACAGGACAGGGCATGTGGAGACAGCCCAACAACATGTGGGACAAAGGTCCAGCTTTCGGCACAGATTGTATGTCATTAGTGCTGTTATACTCATGGAGGGTAGCTAGATTGACAGGGTTCATCTGGACATACATTTACTGAGTGACCTAACATCTGACAGTGATATGCCTCTGACATACCTCTCAACTGGCATGTTGTCCACAGAGTGGCCAGAGATTTGCCTGTTATGTTTGGTCAGTTCCTCAAACAACATTTTTTTGTGGGGTCAGTAGGATAATGTGAGGATTGTAGTCACTAACTATTGACATCCACTGGTGTTTCAGACATCATATTCTTCAGGGATGTTATGTTACAACAACACATGTAACACCATCTTCTGTTTCAGTCTGTAACACCATTATGTGTCATATGTCCCTCTTTCCAGCCCCCTGTCCCTCAAGTATATCATACATTGCCCAGATGCCCTGCACTATGAGGTGCAGAGGTATGGTATATCATTAATTACTGACTGCACTCCAGTTATCATCCCAGTGACCTAGCAGACTCCTAGCCATGGTACGAGGCAGTGGCCAGGATTATGGTTCCACAACCTGGAAATTCTGTGGAAATCTGTACATATGACAGCTATGTATGTCTGGCCATTGTGAACAGACTGCCAGGATTGTGTAGCAGTGTTGTGTGTAGATGTTTGTTGGGCTTGATAGGGAGAGTAGCAGATGTGAGTGCCATACAGCCTTTACCTATCTGACTGTGCATGCTGCTTCAGCTGCTGGCGGTCTATCAGGTCTGTATGCTTGTATGGGTAGACTGTGAAATGTCCTGTAACACCTCAAGATTACCAGTACACTGTGATTTTGGCCAGTATATGTCAGTGTAGTGTGTGACTGGCAATCAGGATATGCTTGTTCAGGCATTTGTTGTACTCTGGAGTTCATTTTGGGTACTGGTATGTTGTTGTGACTGTGATGCAAATGTTTTTGGGTGGACATTTTAGCACCACTATTTGCTTTTCACTACTGTTCCATCCCCGTAGTGAATGCTATATTTGAACATACATGGGTAATTGCCCAGGGCTGATGTGGGGGAGTATCATATTGGTCTTGCTGTGCTTCATAAGGTACTGGGTGACATGTTTGGCAGCTGTCAGGGGATTTCCATTCAGTTACATGACTGCGGTCATACCTCTACACTATCCAGAGGCCTAGACACTGTCCAGATACGTGGCTCAAATGTTTGGTCTGCTTCCCACACAGCTGTTGTCCTTGGCTAATCAGTAGGATACTCTGGGGAATGCAGTCAGTACATGCTAACATCCATTGGTGTTACTGACTTAATATCCCTCAGAAAAGATATGTGACAACAAACCCAGTAACACCAGCAACTGTATAACAACAATATGTCCAATATATCCCTGTGTTTGGGCCTCTGTTCCCCAATTATGTCAGGCTTTGTGCAGATGTAATGCACTAAGAGGTTCAGAGGTATGTAGTATCCTTATTCATTGCCTTCATTCCTGCTACCATCCCAGTGATGTCATAGACCCCCCAGACATGTAACAAGGAAGCAGCCATAGATATGAGTCCTGTACCTATACATTCTGTGGGAAACTGTACATTCAAGAAGTCTGTGTATGTCTGGCCATTGTTAACAGACTGTCAGGATTGTGTAGCAGTGTAGTGTGTCAATGTTATTTGGGCTGTGTAGGGAGGGGGGTACATGTGAGTGTCATGGGCCCTTTCTATCTGACTGTGCATGCTGTTCCAGTTTCTCGTTCCCTATCACCTGTATATGTTTGCATGGGCAGACCCTGACATGTCCTGTAACACCTCAAGATTCCCACTATACTGGGACTTAGGGCAGTATATGTAGGGGTAATGTGTGAGTGGCAAACGGGATATTGTTGCTCACACAATCATTATACTGTAGTATTCAGTTTGCTTACTGCTATGTTGCTGTGACTGTAGTGCAATTGGTTTTGGGTATGCACTTTCACACCAGTGTCTGTTTTCCACTTGTGTTACATCCCTGTAGTGCCTGATATATTTGCAAATGCATGTGTACAGCCCTATAGCTGGATTTGGGTACTGTTATGTCAGTCTGATTGTAGTTTGGATGTTGCTTGTTAGCTGAGTGTAGTTTCCCTAAGGTTGTGTTATGTCCACACATTCATAGGATGTCCTGTTAGCTGGCCGATATCAGTGGTCTGGTCCCAATATTCCTGACACATCAGTGGGATGATGTGGGGACTGAGGTCACTAACTAATGAGAAGCAATTGAGTCGCAGACTTGTGATATT
Organism: Protopterus annectens; assembly: GCF_019279795.1. NCBI lineage: Eukaryota > Metazoa > Chordata > Ceratodontiformes > Protopteridae > Protopterus > Protopterus annectens. The sequence goes on from NC_056726.1 coordinate 391,590,054, forward strand.
TCAGTCAATATATGTTAGGACATACAGTGTTACTACATCAACTTTCTTAGCTTATCTACTCTGGTATTTTGGATATGTTCCTAATTTCATGCTTTTGTCCCCCCCACTCTGTCAGGCTTGGTCCAGATTCATTGCACTAAGGGGTTCTGAGCATACCTCTCCACTACCAGGATTTTCACAGAATGTCCAGATGTTTGGCCCATACTTTTGTTCTGTTCCACAATTTATTTGTATTTGTCTGGTAAATCACTGTGATGATCCAAGGATGTATGTCAATAAATAATGACATAACATTTCAGTTTACATCCTTATATCCTTCAGTAATTGTCTGCTGAAATGCACCCTGTTGCTGTAGCAAATTCATTGTTCCTAACTGCGATAGGTGAAATATGTCCCTATATCTGGTCCATTCCACTCCCCTTTTACAGCCTTTGTACAGGTGTCTTGCACTAAAAGGTTGAGAGGGATGGTTCTGAGGTCTGACTGCAATGTTATGTACATACATTTATGTGTATATATATATATATATATATATATATATATATATATATATATATATATATATATATATTAGATATACGTGTGTGTGTGTGTGTGTGTGTGTATATTTAGATATGTATATCTATATTATTTATTCACTATTCATATATATGTTTCAACATATATATATATATATATATATATATATATATATATATATATATATATATATATATTAATATGTATATGTCTATATACAACATGTGAATGATTTCACAGAGCTTTCTCCCTAATGTTGTATGTCTCTATTGCATGATATGTTTGAAAAACAACATTAATTCCTACAGCTCAGATGGTGTTGTGGTGTATTATTCTGACTATAGTGTACAGTGTCATGGGTTTGAAACTTGGGACTGATGTTTTTTTCATTACTGTTAAATCACCAGAATGCATGATATGTTTGTTAAAGCATTGCAAGCTCTCATAGCTCTGATGGTGTATGTGCATTTTGCTGTGATTGTAGAGCACAGCATCCTTGGTTCATGACTTGGCAGGGCTGACTACTTTGTTTCTAGGCAAAACAAGGTCTGATGGATATAGAGTGATTAAGACACTTTTAAGCAGTTGTAAGCAGATTTGCGTGGGTTTGTGTGATGGTAAGCGATGCCAACACATGGTTAATCGGTTTTAGCTTCACTTACTGCAGCTTATTCCCGCTTATCCCCACACTAATTGCTTTAAAAGAAAAGAAAAGAAAAAGGGGTGTTAGGAAAGTGGTGAAAAAAGGGGCACACAGAGGGAATTACAGTATGAAAGGTAGTTAGGGATGTGCAGGACAGGTGTAGGAAAGGTCCATAGCTGTCCATTTCTTCTACAGCAACAGCTGTGAATTTCTACAGAATTTAGAGGTGAATTTGGACACTCAAATCCCTGAGAGAGGGGTGAAGACAACAGTAATGTCTTGTCAAGCCAATTGGACCAGATTACATGTGTCCAGTGGACATGTGTGCAAAATGGACAGCTGTGTATTGGGTGTAATTATTTTTGGGAAGAGATGCCCTTTTTTAAGGTAATAGTGGGATGTTGGGGAAGGATAGTAGGTATATTTGGGGAGGTAAATTGGGTAGTAAGACAGACAAGAGAGCAGACAGGGATAGCATATAACATGTGTGAGAGTTAAACACCTTGGATGGGGAGGGTGGTTGGGAATCAGATGCCCATGAGCCCCCAAATGAATACAGTGGGACTGAGGTCTCCACCCATGGGCAGTCACCACTGCACCTTCATGGCTTCAAAGATGGCTGTGTTGGGGGCTGGACAGGAAGGGCAGGCTGACCCTCAAGATGCACCAAGTGGCCCTCATATAGTGCAGCTGTCCACCAAACTCCTTTTCGATGGCGCTATGCACCAAACCCCGGACCTGGCTACAGGTGACAGTTTCCTATCTGTGCCCATTCCTGGGGTGGGGGATGGGACCCATCCCCTGAAGCAGTTCCACCCGAAGATGGTGCAGGACCAACAGATGAGTAGGTCCTGGGTTGGGTCCCAGACATGCTGGGGCCCGGTGCCACAGCCAGATGAGGTGGGACAGGTGGATCCGCCGGGATCTGCCTTCCCAGACGTGCTATGGTGTTGATATTTTACAAAATATATTGGTTAGTCATGAACAAAACATTTCAAAATTAATTTTAACAGCATGCATGGGTGTTCCAATTAACTCAAACCAACAGATTTGAAACAGTTGCATAGCAAACTGCATAAATGGAAAAACAAGAGGCATCATAACGGCATGCAGGTTACATTGATAGCAACAGGCCACCAATGATAGTATTTTAACAGGGAACATTAATAATCAAATGATTCAATATTTGTATTTATTTATTTATTTATGTAACATTTGTTGACCGGGAATGTCCGACTAGGTTCCACAGAGCCTGTTTTCAGCGGAGGCCCGGGGAGAAATGCTCCAGATGCATGTCTTTGTAGAACAATAGAACACATGTCCCAACAGTAGTTTTGAAGAAAAACATACCCATTGATTATGTGTATGAATTACTGGTGCAGATAGGGTGGGGGAGAGAGAGATATCAATTAACTACTGTATAGCTTCAATTGTTCACAACTGTACTGATCATTACTGTACTCATTACTCTCCAGGTATGACCTCACTTTACATCTACCTATGGCATGGGGTTGGGCAGAGGAATGTTAGTACACAGTGTACTACTAAAGCCTTCTTAAAACTAATACATACATTTCCTTACCTGGCAGAACTGTGGAGGGAATATCTGTTAACACTACCTGACTGTTTCTATCACATATTCAGGGTTACATATATGACACTGACAGGGGTACCTTGCACTCATGCTGTGTATGTGTGTGCTACTGCCATACTCTGCCTGGATTTCTATCTGTCACCCTGGGTATTGGCAACAGTGATCACTAGCTGTGACAGCATGACACTTGAGGGTCATTTATCAGGAGAAACCATTTGGTGTATGTACTTATCTTGCTGTCATTTGTAGCCTTGGTGTTGGATAGTAGAAGTGTTGTACACAGTGTATTAGTACAGCCTTCTTATGGCTAATAGAAGCATTTCCTTACCTGGCAGACCTGTGGAGGAAATTTCTGTTAACACTACCCAACTGTTTCTACACATATTCAAATATTCAATGTTACATTTATGACACTGACAGGGGTGCCCTGCACTCATGCTGTGTGTGTGTGCTGCTGCCATACTCTGCCTGGATTTCTATCTGTCATCCTGGGTATTGGCAGCGGTGACCACTAGCCATTTCAGCGTGACACTTGAGGGACATTTATCAGGAGAAACCACTTGGTGTATATACTTATCTTTCTATCATTTGCAGCCTTGGGGTTAGACAGTGGAAGTGTTGTATACAGTGTATTAGTACAGCCTTCTTATGGTTAATAGAAACATTTCCTAACCTGGCAGACCTGTGGAGGAAATTTCTGTTAACACTACCTGACTGTTTCTACACGTATTCACATATTCTTGGGTGAAATTATGCATACAGCTTACTACCACTCCTGGGATTTGAACCATGCCTCTTTGTGCAAAAAGGTACAACAAACCTGTGTTTCAACACAATGAGTTATTGATGAACTGCTGGTTGCTGCGTGACTGTTTTCTGCCTAACACTCTCTTGGTTGGACAATCTGACCTTGTAATTCTGACATTCATGCATGGCAGATAGTTCTTGTACTGTGTATTATTAATTTAACATATAACAATCTGGAAAGCAATGGTTAACACTAAGCACTGCTGTAGGGGATACAGTATACTAGTTTACTGATTACTATTCAGGGATCAGATCTTGGTGCATGGAACATTTCATATCAAATCTCCTGTTTTACAGCTCCACTATCTTTGTCAGATGAGCCTCAATTAATTCATGCTGTCAGTGCCATAGTTGCTGTGCAGAACCTGTACACATTTAGATTCATACCACCACATACCAAAGTAAACACAACAGTCTGGGGTTTTTAGTTTTATTGAGGGGTACTAGCACTTTTATTGGTAGATATCCTGTACATCAGTATTACTCTGCTAATGTCTCATTTATTCATTACACACAGTACACATTTTAACCCACTGGCAGTTGACATTCTACTCCTTTCTATTTATTAGCCCTGAATACTGCAAGATAGATTTGTACTCACCAGTCTCCCAATGAGCCTTAGCAACCTGCTGGCATGGATGTCTATGTTCAGAGCCCTCTCATCTGCAGCTGTACAGGAAATAAAGAAACATTTATGCATACCTATCAATCACATACACAGGCTGGACTTTGGTGAACACTAATTGATACTGATACTTACACACTTCTGGGACATTCTGTGCCCATGCATCTTGGTTCCACTAGTCCAAGAGCTTCCTCTTCCTATGCCTGAAGCCAGCGAAATGGTGCCAGACCTGCTCACCAGTTTGAGGGATGCCAGTAGCATTGGAGAGATCATGTGCAAGATGGTCCCAGGCCTCAGCTTTGTATTGTGAGCCCTAGTACTGGCCCTGCAGCAGTCTCTCCTCATGGTCTTTCACTAAGAGTCCAACCATGACCCTGGACTCCTGAATGCCCCAGCATTGTGCCTGAAAGTATGAACCCTCTCCTACACCAGCCATAGTGCCTGCAAGGATAAGCTACAACTGGTTATGGCTGTATTCCCACCTGCAAGGTTTAAATAGAGCCAAATTCCCCCCCTTTACCGTCATTGGACCATGTTGAATATGCTGAGTTAAGCTAAGCAATGGGCAAACCCGCTTAGCTAAGGTTGGCAGTGCTTAAAGGGATAGATGTTGATCACTGCTTACCAATGCGCAAATCCACTTAGCTCAACCTCAAGATGCACGCACTCGAGGCCCTTCTCAGTATGGAGAACATCGATGTCTGTGCTGTGACTGAAACCTGGTTCAAGGCTCCTGAGAGCACCCCGGCACTATCAGGTTTTACCTCATATCATGCGTTCCGGCCCCAAAATCCGGACAATACCAAGAAAGGAGGGGGGGTGTCTATATTCATCAAGGACACCCACACCTCAAGGTTGGTGGCAACGCACGATGCATCGGAGACCATCCAGGTGCAATTAACCATAGGCAAGACTGCTCTGCAATTTGTAGCATGTTACAGGCCACCCTCTCAATCTCAGGAACCTCACATAGCTTTCCTGAAAACACTGGAGGGGATAAATGTATCTCCAAACACCATCATACTAGGTGATTTCGACTACCCGAATATAGACTGGGATCACTACTCAAGCCCAAACACTCTAGCCCAAAGGTTCCTAGAGTTCATAAACTCAAATGCCATGGAACAACTAGTCACCATCCCCACAAGAGGAGAAAACATACTAGATCTCATCATCATGAACATGGGGTCACAATGTTCAACACCGGAAGTATACCCCTCACTGGTGAGATCAGACCATAAACTAATCTCACTGGAAGTCCACATCCCGCCCCCACCTGAGATAAAAAAGACCACAGTGAAGAACTTCTCAAAAGCCGACTTCACACTTCTAAAGACTGGTGTGGTCTCTTTTAAGGCCCCCAAGCCTGCGGAAACCATTACTCAAGCCGCTGAATCACTTACAAATGCCTTCTACCAGCACCTACAGGACTGCATGGATCAGGCAATCCCAAACAAAACAAAGACTCTTTGTACCAAAGGTAAGCGTCCAGTCTGGTGGACCCCAGCCATAAACAAGCTTTACAACAAAAGGAGCAAGCTACTACAAGATAGAGCAAAATCCTTAAAAGGGAAAACACCCTTGATCATTATAAGTAAAAAACTAAGATCTCTCATAAAATCATCCAAGACAAATTTTGAGAGAAAAGTCGCTAAGGACTCAAAGGACAATCATAAGGCCTTCTTTAGCTATGTTAGAAACCTGGGAGGAAACTCCCAGATATGCTCAGAATTAGTTCAAAATGATGTAAAAATTACTGAACCTACAGACATTGCCAACATACTGGCTGACAGGTTCAGTGCAAACCCCCCCCCCAAAAAGTGAGATATCTATATCAGAGAATTATAGCCCCCCCAAACATCTCTAACGCTCAGGTGAGAACTGCTCTCTCCAAGGCAAAAACACAGCATCCATGGGACCTGATGGTGTCCCCGGATGTGTGCTAAACGAACTCAATGAGGAATTAAACCCGCAGTTAGGGCAGCTGTTTAATCTTAGCCTCACCTCAGGATATGTGCCTAAGGAGTGGCGTACCGCAACTGTGGTCCCACTTCACAAAGGCGGTGCCTCCACCGACCCTGGAAATTACCGTCCCATCAGCTTGACAAGCTTGATCTGCAAAGCTATGGAGAGGATCATAATGGAACTCATAAATAAAGACATAGGAGACTTGCAGACTTTGGATCCGACCCAGTTTGGCTTTGTCAAAGGCAGATCATGCCTTTTAAACTTGGTTGACGTTTTCGAAACAGTCACCAAGGCCATTGATGAGGGAAAGGCAGTCCACACAGCCTACCTCGACCTGGCAAAGGCTTTCGACACAATACCCCACTCAGGTATCATTGAAAAACTCATCAGCTTAAATGTAAACCCATACATCACAAGATGGGTTGCAAACTGGCTAAGTGACAGAGCCCACAGGGTCAGAGTTGCTGGCGCCATGTCAGACTCAAAGCCTGTCACGAGTGGTGTCCCACAGGGCTCAGTCCTGGGCCCTCTCCTGTTCGGCATCTACTTTTCAGAAGTACAAGCAAACACAGGAGTATTATGGCTGACAAAATTTGCAGATGACTGCAAACTGGGTGCCATAGTTGAGAACACATCTGACACAGATATCCTTCAGAAGGGTCTTATAGAAACGGATAACTGGTGCCAGAGCCATGGCCTAAAGTTAAACGCCAAAAAATGCATAGTCATACCCTTCGGGAAAAACAAGGTTACCCCTAGCTACCATATAGGCGGCAACCCTCTAAGCACAGAAGAGGTTATCAGGGATCTGGGGACCCAGGTTGACAGTAACCTTTCATTTGACACTCACGTTGCCAAAGTAGTTAGGAAGACCTTCTACATTGCCCACCTGATCATGAAGGGATTCACATCTAGATCAAGGGAAGTCATCGTCCCCCTGTACTCATCACTCATCAGACCAATGATTGAGTACAATGCGCCATTCGGAATTTATCTGACACGACACCTGCAGCAACTGGAAAGGCCCCAAAAGTTCCTCACCAAAAGGATAAAGGGTCTCAAAAATATGTCCTATGCTGCCCGACTGAAGGAACTCCAGCTCTATTCAGTCGCTTACTGTCTGCTCAGAGGTGACCTGTGCCTGACATACAAGGCCATATCCAACCCAGAATTGATGAACATGCTTCACCTCAAAAAATCTAGATCCCTCAGAACTACAAGAGCGGGAGACTTAAACCTTGACACGGTTATTAATAGGACGTGCTGGAGGGACAGATTCATCACCCAGAGACTCCCTATGCTGTGGAACAAAATCCCAGTACATGTGAGGCAGAGCACCTCGCTGGCTTTGTTCAAGAGAAATCTTGACTAATGGATGGGAGATCGCAGATATACCCCAGGGATTATCTCAGTGTCACTGCTTGACAGAGGCACAGCAAAATAATGGGCATAGTATCCTCCAAACTAAAGGGGTGGCGAAAGCCACAAAACTCTGGGCTAGGCTTATAAATGCCCTTGGGCAGATAGCCTAGTATGAACCTATGAACCTATGGGCTACTTATTGCTTAGCATTTACATTTAAGCAATGCTTATACCAGGTTAGCATATCTGAGCACTACTTAGTATTGCTCAGATTTCATTTTATAAAGTATCAGGATTGTGGGCATGATTCCTCATTACTGACATATTATAATTTTATGTTTACCTTCCATGACATCCTCCTACGTGCTTTCATTAAATTATATTCTTGTGTGACTATACTGTATGGGGCACTTGTGTTTATATGGGGGTTTTACATCTCTTCTAGACTGACATCTCACATTTGGACCTGCTACACTACCCTGGTTGACAATAAAACAGTTGCTACATAATTTAAGTTTACAAAAATAATTTTAACACTACTTTCTCATAAAAAAATAAGTTGCCTGTCTTGGTATTTAAACCATGAATGCCTGCATATAAAGCCGGGACTCTAATCACTCCACTATCTCAGCATGGAAAGTTTACCTCTATGTTTGCATTTATCTCCTTAGGGATGTTTAAGCTATGATAAGCGGATGGCCTTAACGCGCACACCCACTTATCTATGCTTAAACATTCCTTAGGCTTGAAAATAATGTTTATATTATTGTTTATATTATTATGTTATATAAGTGAGTCTTGTGGTGTTCTGACAACTCATTGAGGACTGCAATCGTGAAATAATGGTATTCATTTTGCTTTCTGGCTTCTATCCTTCAGGGACTCCTGCTAATACATATCCTGTTATCTATCAACTTGCTAAGTGTGTGAGGGCAATTTTTCAGGTGTGTCCCTAATTTACTATTTATTCCCTTCATCATTTATGCCTTTGTCAACATGCACTGCTGTAAGGGAATATTGGCATACATTTGCTTTCAGACTTCTACCCTTCCATAATTCATGCTAAAGCATGACCTGTTCTCTATCAGCTTTCTATGATTGTGAAGGCTATATGTGTGTTTTGTCACTTTTGGGAGATTTATACCCCATTATAAGTGCATTTTGTAGAACTGTTGTACAACACTTTAGCAATGCAGGGGGTGTTTCACAGAACCTGTCACACACCCCCTGCATTGCTTTCTTCATACCAATGTTTCTTTCAGTGTCTGCGGACACTGAAATGATCACTATCTCATTTCAGTGTCCACGCACACTGAAATACTGGCATAATATTAGAGTAAAGCTCTAATATTATGCCATTTCAGCTTAGAAAGTGTCATACAGCACTTTCTGAGTGCAGGGGGCATATTCAGTGTCCATGCACTACTTGGACACACCCCCTGCACTCGTTCACGGTTCATGTCTGTATAGGACGTACAGCAGCATGCCTTAATGAATATTCAAGGTGCAGTGCTCTTCTAAATGGACATGTAGTACTCCATGCAAGAATAGTCTTGTTCTTGCATGGATGTTGTTGAATCCAGGGGACTGTTTTTTTTTTCCAAAAATAAGAGAAAACTCAGAGGTATGACTGATTAGTGATATATTTCTTCACTCACTAACATTGTTTTCTTGTGCAATTTAGCCAATGAATAGGAATTTGAAGGAACAACATTGTTGGCAGACAACTCTTGTGTAAGGTGTCTGTTCTTATAACTCATTATTCTTTCATGGGCAAAGAATTTCTCACTGTAATGACTAATTGTGTTGCTTCTTCATGATAGACTTCAAGAAAAATTCTTCACAAAGCATTTGACAAAATTATTGGTTGAAATAATTATTTCGAAAAGAGAGACCATTTTAAATGTATAGAAACATGCCAAAACCTTCTGTCACTGTAGAAGATGCAACTACAGCTGCTGGTAAGAAAGTCTTATACTTGCAGTTCTGATAAATATGTCATTAATATCGATTTATAAACTGAATAAAAGCAGTCCTGGTATTCAAGGCTGATAGAATATCATTCTAATTTATATCTCCTTAATCTCAATCACTCACTCTTACTTTTTGATGACCTTCTTTTCATTTTGAAAACCATTCTGTAATTCTGATACTTAACTATTACTTCTGCCATTGTCTCCTTGGAGATTTTTGTCTGCGATACTCATTTTAAATCAAATTAAAGTTAATATTACATTCTCTACATAAATCCATTTGCCCTAAGGGAAATGACTTTAGTATTTACATTACCATTCTTTTTTTCCATTGAATGGTATGACTGTAACCTACAAATTCTAAAATGTACATATTTATACCAATATGGCATTACTTTTATGTCCTCACCGTGTGTATTTCTTTGTGGGAGTTTGTCAGAGGATCAATAACAATTTAAGCAATTGCCAATCCACCAAACAAAAATGGCCAGAACAAACTTTGTTGATAGTTGAGTTTTCTTTTTTTTCACTGTTAAGTGGCCATGGCGTAGGTATATGAGTTTTGGGGACTGAGAAGGGTCAGCCACAAACACACATATGGGGTACAAAGGGGCTTGCCACCCTTCAAAAATAACTTATCACTGAGGATCACAGAAAGTGACAGTTAAAAGGTATGCTTTTAGATAACACAGTGTCAGTCTTTTACAAAAGGGGTAGCTTTTATTCCCTCTTCTTTAAAACAAAAATTAGTAAGCCTGTTAGCCATTTCCATGTTTCTTGTTATGGCTGCAATAGTGCTGTCACCTAGTGTCAGGCATTTGTAGTATCATAATTTAAAAATAATCTGCAGATAGGATCAGAACTGATACTGAATTCCATTGAATTTATGGATACAAAAAAATTAAGTTTATTAATGAAGAGTATACAGATAGCATTTATATAATGTTTTCATAAAACTTCCCTATGCATATTTAGATCAAACTATGAGTTGTATACTCTGTGTGTATTCCATTTTAATGCTGACATTGTCTTTAATAGTCACAATGACTGTTTCCACAGTTTTGAATTTTCCTAGATTTACTTTTAACAGCTACCTAGAATTATTATTATCCATATTTCTTATTTGGATAATATGGTACCCTCATTGGTACCCTCATCCCCACCTTTGTAGTAAGTTCATGCAATCATGCGAGGTATTCACCAGAACAGGATCTTTCAGACTTCATTATCTACTACTCCCCCCCACACCCATTAGGTGATGTGGAAATTTATTGGACCACCTGCAGGATCCTATTTTGAAATGGGGTTCAGACCTACATAGCATAAGGATGTTTTATGAAAAGATAAAAATATCTTCTATACACCTTCATCAGTAAAATTCAGTTTTTCTTGCATTCATTAATAACTTCCATTCTGCTTTTAATACAATTGTACTTACTGTTTCTGTAAATACCTGCCTTTTGTATTACACTTGTATCTTTGATACATGGGATAGTTATTGTTTTTGCAAGTGCTTGTCTTTTGTTTTAAACTTGCATCTTGAATGTGTTGAATATCAATTAGTATGTTTTTACTTTAGTAACAAAGAGAAAACAGAATGTGGTGCAGGCAAATGGTTCCACCAAACGATAAAAGTCAGTGTACTGAAAAATATAGTAGAATCAAACCACAGCCAGTATCCAGAAAAAAGAAACTTTTTATTGGCTGGAATATATTTTAAATACCAAAGTAAAGAGATGTTGTGTTGTCTGATGAAGCTGCAAAACATGTCGGGAAAGCGCTCACCATTAAAAGTTTCTTTTTTCTGGATACTGGCTGTGGTTTGGTTCTACTATATTTTTCAGTACATGTTTTTACTTTGCTTATCTTGTTTTTACCTTCATGACCCAGGTCATAGCTAAAAAGAAATAGCAGGACAAGTGTGCTACAAGTTTTGTTTGCTGTATTGAAAACAGTAAGTCAGGAGGCAGAGAAAACTGATCCACTGCTTGTCAAGAGATGGAGGGAAGATTAATGCACTGCTTTTTAGTACTAGTATGGATGGCTGGTATATAAGGATCATATAGGCCCCAACATTCTGTTCTGTGCAAGAGAATTATCTCAACCATACTGTTATTGTGCATATCTTGCCTAAGTAGCACTCTTAGACAGAGGACCTTCTTTAATAGGTCTAATGGCTGGATTTGCCATATCTGTCAATTAATAATTGAAATATATTTTAAGGCATTTTCCTGCTGCTGGACAGATGTGTGCCTGTGGCCATTCATGCTCTGAAGTCATTAAGGAACTACATGAGCATATCACTTTTCATTCTACTCACCAGATCTTTTTCTTATCACTAAGTTTAGATTTCAAGCTTTTGTATAGTGTATACACTTTCTTGAATTTCCATGGTTTGTTGACATATTTTAGGTTGATGAAGGTGACAAATGTTGTAAGATTGCAGAAAATACTTGTTATTTTCTGCCTCTTTGAAAGGATGGCCCCTACCATAAAATAAGTAACGTATAGTCCAATGCCTTACTTTGCCTGATTTCTAAGCTCTTAGAAAGCTACATTTATACCTAGCTTTTCCAACATAAAAAAATACAATAAGTTATTTTCCAGGCTACAGCATAAGTTCAGTCCAGACCTCCTGCCAGTAACACAGTATTTGAAACACAAAAAAACTAAGAACTGACCAAAAAACACAGCTGAAGCACAACCAGTAGGTACCAGCATGACCACAACCAATTTTTAAAACATCAATCACTTTACTGAAAAAGATTGAGCACGTTCATCAGCTGTAACACATACTTCATCAGAATCCTAAATAAGTGATATGTTAAAACCATTTAAATAGTAAACCAGATACACCATGTCACTACTAAAACCCAGTAAGATACATAGCAAAGTAAAAACCTACACTCTCAAAAAATTAAATAAGATTATATTACATAAGACTTTAAATGCAGAATGCTAGCAATAGAAACATGTTCATTTAATCCTGGGGGGGACACAGGCATTTAATTTTATTTGCCAAATCATTTCCCTTAATTCAATTACATCCTCCCAAGGCCCAGTACCAAAAAAAAAAAAAAAGTGTTCTGGGTACAGTGAAATTTGTCTTTATAGTGAGTTCTTAATATTTTTGTTTCTTATATCTAAAGTATGTTCATATATGCTTTCCCTAAACCTACATTTTGTCTTCCCACTGCAAAAACTATTACATTGGGAACACTTCGCCATATTTACTATCCTCATGGAATTACAGGTGCAATGAAATGAGATAAATACAACCTGTTTTCTTATCAAAACTTTGTCTTGTTCTAGGGTAAAATTACACCGCTTACACATGCCACATTTAAATGTTCCTTTTTTTATGGGACAAAGGGGCACCAATTTCCCCAATTTCTAAAAATCTTTTAAGAGACCTACCTGTTTGATGCACTATATGTGGTCTCTTCTCTAATATATCAAGGGTATTCCCAAAACAAGAAAAAATATTCCAATTTTTATAAAAAAAATCTATAATAGAGGCATGCTCATCAGTGTAGATTTTAATAAAAAGAGGGTCAGATCCGTTTAACTTTTCCTGTTTATTTTGTTTTTAAAAATCTCAAAAAGGGAGCTTGTAACTGAGAAGGGGAACAATGTGACCCTCTTACCTCTGTGTCTATATCATATGAGCAAATCGCACAAATTGCGAATGCTCATAATATCGAACGTACCGGATCTCGAAGTGCTTTTAATGAGATTGCGGTACAGTGAAGAATGGGATATTTGCTCTTTCCTCACTGTAGTGCGATCTTGGAGTTGGAATATATATTTAGTGGGTGGTCTGGGGGGCACAGCTCCCCACAATAGGAAGTTCGAGGTCCAGTACGTTCGATATTATGAGCATTCGCAATTTGTGCCATTCGCTCAAATGATATAGACCCTTTACTCCTACTATCAATTTCCCTCTTAATTTTCCCCACTAGTACTTCAGGATAACCTCTTTAATAAAACACCTCAGTCAGTTTCAGTCATTCAACAGCACAGTCATTGTCCTCAGAAATCATTCTAGCTAATAGAATAAACTGACCTTTAATAATTCCTCTTTTAAGATACACTGGATGGCAGCTAGAATACTGTAACAAAGCATTGGAATAATGAGGCTTACAAAAAATATTAGATACTATTCTCTTAGTAAGAGAATCCTTGGTAACTAAGACATATACATAGTTAATGCTAAGGGAGCTAAAAGCATTAGTGAATTTCAAAAAGGAAGTGGTAGAATTTAAATAAGTCACAAAACTCTCTGCAATAAAAATGTTGTCCAAAAAATTAACATATAGCTTCCATGGAGCAGGAACAAACTTATTAAAAACAAAATACTTCTCCCATTGTAGCATTACTATATTAGCATATAAGGGGGCGCACGCAGCCCCCATAGCAACACCTTTCTTCTGCTGAAAATACTGGCCTTCAACAAACACAAAATTGTATTCCAGCACCATTTCCATGAGCATAACCAATGTATTAATTTCATCATTGCTTAACTTTCCAGAATCTCCAAAAAAAAAACCTCTCTAAACCATTCTAAACCTTGGGTGTGTGGTTTCTATGGCTAGCATTCTGCATTTAAAGCCTTATGTAATATAATGTTATTTATTTTTTTGAGCTCTGTATCTGATTGGGTTTTAGTAGTCACATGGTGTATCTGGTTTACTATTTAAATGATTTTAACATTTCACTTATTTAGGATTCTGAAGAAGTCTGTGTTACAAGCTGATAAAAGTGCTCAATCCATTTCAGTAAAGAGCTTGGTGTTTTACATATTGGTTATGGTCATGCTGGTATCTATTGGCTGTGCTTCAGCTGTGTTTGTTAGTTAACACAGTATTTGCATTGGTGAAAAGTCTTTATAATGTTACATGACTTAGCTGAGTCACTTAATACCACAACTAACTAGATGCTTTTGTTATGCCACAGTAAAAACACCATGTTCCATAGTGCATTTAGTTATTGTTAAGTAACCTGAATGGAAGGCCATGGTTTGTTCATAGGTTCATAGGTTCATAGGTTGATACTAGGCTATCTGCCCTAGGGCATTTATAAGCCTAGCCAGAGTATGTCTGGCTTTCGCCACCCTTTTAGATTAGTTGACTGTGCCTCTGTATAGTAGGTCACATAAGATAGCCCTTTTAAGGTTAGTTTACTGTGCCTCTGTCTAGTAGGGACACAGAAGAGATCCCAGGGGTAAACCTACGATCTCCCATCCACTTGTCAAGATTTCTCTTGAAGAGGGTCATTGAGGGGCTCTGCCTAGCATGGATTGGGATTTTGTTCCAGAATGAGATGGGGATATGAATCTGTCCCTCCAGCATGTCCTATTTATTTCTGTGCTGAGGTTTAAGTCCCTGGAGCGTGTAGCTCTAAGGGATTTGGATTTCCTGAGGTGGAGCATGTCCATTAATTCTGGTTTGGACATGGCTTTATACGTCAGGCACAGATCGCCTCTGAGTAGGCGGTAAGCAACTGAGTAGAGCTGGAATTTCTTTAGCCTAACTGCGTAGGGTATCTGTTTTCATCCTTTGATCCTCTTGGTGAGGTACTTTTGGGGTCTTTCCAGTTGCTGCAGGTGTCGGGTAAGGTACATCCCAAATGGGGCATTGTATTCAATTATGGGCCTGATGAGTGATGAGTAGAGGGGCACAATGACCTCTCTTGATCTAGATGTGAACCCTTTCATGATAAGGTGGGCTATATAGAAGGTCTTTCTAACCACTTTGGCAACGTGATTGTCAAAGGAGAGATTGCTATCTACTTGGGTCCCCAAATCCCTAATTACTTCTTCTGTACTTAATGGATTACCACCTATGTGGTAGTTTGTGGGCACTTTGTTTTTCGCAAAGGGGATGACTATGCACTTTTTGGCATTTAGATTTAGGCCATGGCTCTGGCACCAGTTATCCATCTCTGGGAGATCCTTTTGGAGGATGCTTGTGTCAGTCGGTGAGTCGATTATGGCACCCAGTTTGCAGTCATCTGCGAACTTGGTCAGCCATAGTCCACCCATGTTAGCCTGTACCTCCGAGAAATATATACCGAACAAGAGAGGTCCCAGGACTGAGCCTTGTGGGATGCCACTTGTAACTGGTTTAGAGTCTGACATGGCACCTGCAATTCTGACCATGTGGGTTCTATCCCTGAGCCAGTTTGCAACCCATCTTGTGACATAGGGGTTGATATTTAAGCTGGTGAGCTTATTTATGATGCCTGAGTGGGGTATTGTGTCGAAGGCTTTTGCGAGGTCCAGGTAGGCTGTGTGAACTACCTTCCCTTCATCTATGGCCTTGGTGACTGTTTCAAAGAAGTCGACCAGGTTCAAGAGGCAAGATCTGCCCTTAACAAAGCCGAATTGGGTAGGATCCAGTGTTTGGAGGTACCCAATGTCTTTGTTTATGAGTTCCATGATGATACGCTCCATAGCTTTGCAGACTAGGCTAGTCAGGCTTATGGGGCGATAGTTTCCGGGGACCTTTGTGGCACCACCTTTGTGGAATGGGACCACTGTTGCTGTACGCTATTCCTTGGGTACATATCCATTAGTAAGGCTGAGATTGAACAGTGACTTTATATGAGGGTTCAGTTCTTCTTGGAGCTCATGTAAGACGCAGCCCGGGACACCGTCTGATCCCATTGATGCTGTGTTTTTTGCTTTGGAGAGGGCAGCTCTCACCTGTGCATCTGTGATGTCAGGGAGGCTACACTCTGTTGGGATAGACATTTGCTCTTTTGGGGGGAAGGGGGGGAAGTTTGCACTGAACCTGTCTGCCAGGATGTTGGTAATGTCTGTGGGTTCAGTGTATTTTTTGTCATTTTGCACTAACTCATAGCATATCTGGGAGTTGCCACCCAGGTTCCTGACATAACTAAAGAAGGCCTTGTGATTATCTTTAGCGTCTTGTGCAATTTTTCTTTCGAAGCTGGCCTTAGATAATTTTATGAGAGATTGTAGTTTCTTGCTAGTACTGATCAGAGATGCCATCCCTTTTTGGGATTTTGCTGTATCATGTAGTAGCTTCCTCCTTCTGTTGTATAGCTTATTTATGGCTGGGGTCCACCAGACAGGTCTCCTGGCTTTGGAGGAGTGAGTCTTGGTTTTATTTGGGATAGCACGATCCATGCATTCCAATAGGTGTCCATAGAATGTGTTTGTAAAGGATTCTGCGTTTGGGCTGTATTTTCCACTGGCCCGGGGGCTTTGAAGGATTCCACCTCGGTTTTGAGAAGTGTGAAGTTTGCTTTTGAGAAGTTCTTCACCGTGGTTTCCTTGGCTGGGGGTAGGGACGGGATATGGATGTCCAGTGAGATTAATTTATGGTCAGATCTTACCAATGAGGGGTATACCTCTGGTATGGAACATAGATTCCCCATGTTGGTGATGATCAGGTCCAATTTGTTTTCCCCTCTTGTGGGAGTGGTGACCAGTTGTTCCATAGCATTTGAGTTTATAAATTCTAGGAACCATCTGGCGAGGGTGTTGGGGCTTGAGTAGTGCTCCCAGTCTATGTTTGGGTAGTTGAAGTCACCCAATATGATGGTGTTTGGAGAGAGCTTCATATTCTCCAGTGTTCTCAGGAAAGCTGAGTGGGGGTTCCTGAGTTTGGGAGGGTGGTCTGTAGCAGGCTTCAAACTGAAAGGCAGTTTTGCCCACTGTTAGTTGCACATGGATGGTCTCCGATGCTTCGTGCAGTGCCACTAACCTGGAGGTGTGGGTACCTTTGATGAATATGGATACTCCCCCTCCTTTTGTGGTTTGGTCCGTGTTTTGGGGCCGAAAAGCATGGTATGAGGTATAACCTGGTAGTGCTGGGGTGCTCTCGGGAGCCTTGAACCAGGTTTCTGTTACTGCACAGATATCAATATTCTCCATACTGAGGAGAGCCTCGAGTGCGTGCATCCTGAGGTTTAGACTTCTGGCATTGAGCAGCATTACCCTTAGTTTCTTTTTCCTTGTGTTGTCTATGGAGGTGGGTTTGTCTTTTGAGCCTTGCCTAAAAAAGGCACTATGGGGGTGGCAAGAGCCTTAGCCAATATTCAAAAGCCCAGGGGTGACAGATGCAAGCCGTCCCTAGCGAAGCAATGTGGCTTGTCAAGCATGTCATCCCAGGCTGACAGACACTGGATCCCCTTTGAATGACACCAATACTTTAGCCAGTTGTTAAAATTGATCATTTTGTCTTTATACTGTGGCATCATTCTTGGTGAGGGTAAGATGCTACTCAAGGTCGGGGTCATACCGGCCTGGGCTACATGATCAGAGAGCTCCTCTATGTCTCTTTTCATGTAGTCCAGGGAGGTACGTCTCAGGTCATTCACACCAGCATGGACAATGACGGAGTCATATTTGTACTTGCTTTGGAGTGACCTGAGTGCTTGTGTTATGTGGCGGATCCTGGCACCTGACCAGCAGCTTACAGTGACCTTCTCCTTGTTCAGCCTGGTGAGTGGGACAATAGAGTCACCTATTACAAGTGTATTAGGTGTGTTGTTTAGCCTTAAGGGCTGTGACTGTGTGGTACACTGACCTTGTGCACTATGTGATACGTGGGTATTGTTGTGGGGTAGCGGTTGCTTGGATGTCTGCTTTGGAGGTCTCCGCTGCTTGGGCAGATTTTTATTTAGAGCCTATGAGTATGTTTTTGTGTGTTTATGTGTTTGGTTTGCTGTTGCGATAGGTCTATGTGAGACTGGATTTGTGGTGTGTGTGGTTACCTTCTCCTCCTGACTGATTGCACCAGTACTGAGTTGAGAGAGCTCAGCCTCCAGTTTGGCTATATAGTTGCACATATATTTGAGCTTGTTGGGAGGAGGAGAGGGTGGTCTGTGTACATAAGGCAGTTGTAAAATTGCCTCAAGATTCCCAGATTCACCAGCTGGACTGGAACGTAAACCCGAAACTGACTTTTGGACATGCCAGAATAGTATAAGGAACTACTTTTTGACTGATCAAAAAGGACCAATAGGGAGCCAAATACTTAAAGGGAGTATAAGAGGGTGTAGTGCTTTAGTTTATTAGTGCTTACTTATAAGATTACTTATACAAGCAACTGCAGGGCTTTAGAATGAAAATAGAGTGCTTACTTTGAGATTTAGAAAAGTTCTAAGGGAAAAAGTGAAGAGCAGACTTTGTGGAGCCAGGAATAGTTTAAACCCATTTAAGTGGCGCTGCCCGATGCTGCACTATGAGCAAAATCGTGCAAAACTGTGCAAATGCGGGTTTTAAAGCAGGGAAACTGAAAGAGATAGGAATGTGTCGCTGCTTGACAGAGGTACAGTAAACAAACCTTAGTAGCCTAGTATCAACCTATGAACCTATGAAAAGTCTCTCTTGGGTCTCTCTGTTGCCTGTATCACTCTGCAGGACACCACGAGGAACTGTGCAGAGTTGTATACTGGCGTAAAACCACGCAAATGTGGGTTTTAAAGTCGGGAAACTTAAAGAGATAGGAATTGACCCAAAACGGCCAATAAGCTACTAGTTTCAGGGCTGAGACCACTCCTTCAGGGACAGATAGGCTGCTCAAAGCTCCCCACTCTCACTGGTGAACAGAGAAGCTTCCTCCTATCCAAGTAAGGATATGGGCAACACAGGAAACTATACCACAGTCCGGAATTCAGCAAAACCTGAAATCTGGACTAATCTAGCTCAGCAAAGGCGGGAAAAGAGAATTTTTTTTTCAGGAAACAGCAGAAAAACACACAGAAAACACTGTAAATGCTATAAACAGGCTAGTGCACTTTAGTGTGCAGCCTACAACAGTTATACAATACAAAAACAACTTAAATTGATATAAAACAAGTGCAAAAACTGTAAAAAGCAGAAGGCAAATGCAATTTAAACTTTTTAAAGCACAGATCAGTTAGAAATTCGTTTTTTAGGCGGGAAACGGCAGTCGGAACAAAAAAACAGGGAAAAAATACTTAAATCTGGAAAAGTCTCTCTTGGGTCTCTCTGTTGCCTGTATCACTCCGCAGGACACCATGAGGAGCTGTGCGGAGTTGTATACTGGTGCAAAACCACGCAAATGCGGGTTTTAAAGCAAGGAAACTGAAAGAGATAGGAATTGACCCAAAACAGCCAATAAGCTACTAGTTTCAGGGCTGAGGCCACTCCTCCAGGGACAGATAGGCTGCTCAAAGCTCCCCACTCTCACTGGTGAACAGAGAAGCTTCCTCCTATCCAAGTAAGGATATGGGCAACACAGGAAACTATACCAGAGTCCGGAATTCAGCAAAACCTGAAATCTGGACTAATCTATTTCAGTAAAGGTGGGAAAAGAGAATTGTTTTTGTTTTTTTTCAGGAAACAGCAGAAAAACACACAGAAAACACTGTAAATGTTATAAACAGGCTAGCGCACTTTAGTGTGTAGCCTACAACAGTTATACAATACAAAAATGACTTAAATTGATATAAAACAAGTGCAAAAACTGTAAAAAGCAGAAGGCAAATGCAATTTAAACTTTTTAAAGCACAGATCAGTTAGAAATTTGCTTTTTAGGTGGGAAAAGGCAGTCGGAGCAAAAAACTGAGAAACAAATACTTAAATCTGGAAAAGTCTCTCTTGGGTTTCTCTGTTGCCTGTAACACTCTGCAGGACACCACGAGGAGCTGTGCAGAGTTGCATACTGGTGCAAAACTGCACAAATGTGTGTTTTAAAGCAGGGAAACTTAAAGAGATAGGAAGTGACCCAAAATGGCCAATAAGCTACTAGTTTCAGGGCTGAGACCACTCCTACAGGGACAGATAGGCTGCTCAAAGCTCCCCACTCTCACTGGTGAACAGAGAAGCTTCCTCCTATCCAAGTAAGGATATGGGCAATACAGGAAACTATACCACAGTCCGGAATTCAGCAAAACCTGAAATCTGGACTAATCTAGCTCAGCAAAGGCGGGAAAAGATAATTTTTCTTTTCAGGAAACAGCAGAAAAACACACAGAAAACACTGTAAATGCTATAAACAGGCTAGCGCACTTTAGTGTGTAGCCTACAACAGTTATGCAATACAAAAATGACTTAAATTGATATAAAACAAGTGCAAAAACTGTAAAAAGCAGAAGGCAAATGCAATTTAAACTTTTTAAAGCACAGATCAGTTAGAACTCCGCTTTTTAGGTGGGAAAAGGCAGTCAGAGCAAAAAAACAGAGAAAAAAATACTTACATCTGGAAAAGTCTCTCTTAGGTCTCTCTGTTGCCTGTATCACTCTACAGGACACCACGAGGAGCTGTGCAGAGTTGTATACAATAACAAACTTTTTAAATCACAGATTCGTTAAAAAAAATGGCATTTTAGGAGGAATTAGTTAAGACAGTGACATGTCTCCCCAACAATACTTTGTACTCCACAGAGCTCTTTGCTTTCCATTTAGAATACTTAACCTTTATAAATGCCAAATGGAAAGAATGTAACATATTCTGATGAATGCAATCCACTGATGACTCAGTCCTATTATACCTTGCTTTTTCTTATGCTGCAGCCAAAATAGAGCTTCCAAACAGTTCTAATACCATAGTTGCATGTCTAAGATATTTTAGTCTGTAGCAAAATGGATTAAAAATATCATTGAATGGTGCTGGTGCGTAACCAGGCAACACCTGATACAGACTACTTTTTTTGCATTACATCATTTAACTCTCACATTATGTGTCGAGTCAGTGAAAATTCTAGGGTTGTTGATTAAGGACCTCAAACTTGGATTTTACTCATTAAAGATGCATTTGGTAGGACTAATCTGAATCTAGACATGCCAATTAGATCAAAAGCCTTCATGGCTGAGCATACTTGCATAACATCTGCAAGTTAGTCTTGTAAGCTTTCAGTGTACGTCCCCCATTTTTATATGCAAATCAGATGGTGCAGAGGTGCGGTGGTAGCGTTGTCACCTCACAGCAAGAGGGCCTCCACTTTGATTCTTGGCTGGGGTGCCTTCTTTCTGGAGTCTGTATGTCCTCCCTGCATTCATATGGGTTTCATCCCACATTACAAAGACAGAATGATACCACAATATAAGGACAAAATGATTGACCTCAACAACTGGCTAAGCTTCTGGTGTCATTCAAAGTGGATCCAGTATCTGTCTGCTTGGGACGACATGATTGACAGACTACGATGCTTTGCCAGAGATGGTCTGCACTTGTCGGCCCTGGGATTTAGGTTACTGGCTAAGGCTCTTGCCACCCATATAGTGCCTTTTTTAGGCAAAGTTCAAAGGACAAAACCACTGCCGTAACAGGTACAAGCATGCAAAATCTGAAGGTAATGCTACTCAGTGCTAGAAGTCTAAACCTCAAAATGCCCTCTCTCGAGGCACTCCTAAAAATGGAGAACATTGATATCTGTGCAGTAACTGAGACCTGGTTCAAGGCTCTAAAGAGTACCCCTGCAATACCAGGCTACAACTCTTACCACACTTTTCGACCACCAAACCAGGATCGAAACAGTAAAGGTGGAGGAGTGTCCATATTCACCAAGGATATTCACACCACCAGGTTAGTTGCCCAACACAATGCATCTGAAATTCTCCAGGTGCAACTAACACTAGGTAAAACTGCAATCCAAATTGTAGCTTGCTACAGATCCCTCACTATGCCCCAAGATTCTCACTACACCTTTCTAAACATACTGGAAAATATTAATATACAACCAAACACCCTAATACTGGGTGATTTCAACTATCCTGCCATTAACTGGGAAAACTACTCGTGTACCAACACCTTTTCCCAGTGGTTCTTGGAATTCATAAATTCCAATGACCTGGATCAACTAATCCATAGTCCTACCAGGGACTCCAATATCCTAGACCTGGTCATTACCAACATGGGAAATTGATGCTCCATACCTATGGTCACCCCCTCATTGGTCAGCTCAGACCATAAGCTAATCACCCTCAACATCCACATCCCACCCCCACCCCCAAGTAAGGAAACCTCCATAAAAAAACTTCTCCAAAGCCAACTTCATGCTACTCAAGTCAGAAGTGACAAACTTCATGACACCCATGCAGATGGGAACTGAAAGTTTGAATGCTGAGTCCTACACTAAGGCACTGTACGAGCACATCCACTCATGCATGAATTGCACCATCCCAGATAGAACCAAGATACTGTCCTCCAAAAAAAGGAAGCCAATCTGGTGGTCCCCTGCCATAAACAAACTTTACAACAAAAGGATGAAACTGTTTAAGAAAAGAGGAAAATCCCAGGATGCAAAAAGCTCCCTTAACAGCCTCAGTAAGAGGCTGAGATCTCTCATAAAATCCTCCAAAGCTAGTTATGAAAATAAAATTTCCAAAGATTCCAAAGACAACCACAAGACAATCTATAACTATGTCAAGAATCTAAATGGCAATGCTCGGATCTGCTCTGAGCTACAACAGAATGGCATTAAATATACTGATCCCAAGGATATTGCCAATATCTTGGCAGATTGATTCAGTGCCAACTTCTCCCCCCTCTCACCCCCTAAATGGCCCATCTCAATACTGGAAGATTGTCAAATTCCGGTAATAACGGCCACACAGGTAAAAAAACACACTCTCCAAAGCTAAGAATACAGCATCCATGGGACCAGATGACATCCCGGGCTGTGTACTACATGAACTACAAAATGAACTGGCACCTCATCTAAGTGTCATGTTTAATCATACCCTCACCTCAGGCTTTGTGCCCACTGAATGGCGCACAGCTACAGTTATCCTACTCCACAAGGGGGATCCACCTTGGATCCCGGGAACTACTGCCCCATCAGTCTGACAAGCCTGATCTGCAAGGCCATGGAACGTATTATCATGGAACTTATAAACAAAGACATTGGCAACTTTAAAACACTGGACCCCACCCAGTCTGGATTCCTGAAGGGCTGATCTTGTCTCTTGAACCTGATTTACTTATTCGAATTAGTCTCCAGAGCCATGGACGAGGGTAAGGCAGTCCACACAGCCTATCTGGACCTCGCCAAGGCCTTTTGACACCATCCCCCACTCTGGAATCATAGATAAACTTACTAAGCTGGGCATTAATCCCTACATCACTCGATGGGTTGCCAACTGGCTTACTGACAGAACCCACACTGTAAAATAGCTGACTCCAAATCCAGCTCCAGACAAGTGACAAGTGGAATACCTCAGGGTTCAGTCCTGGGACCTCTCTTGTTTGGCATCTACTTCTGTGAAGTACAGGCCAACACTAATGGACTCTGGCTAACAAAGTTTGCAGATGACTGCAAACTGGGAGCCATTATTGAATCCCCAAATTATGTGGATACTCTACAAAAGGGCCTTACAGAAACAGATGCTTGGTGCCAGAGCCATGGGCTCAAGCTCAATGCCAAGAAATGTATAGTTATCCCCTTTGGGAAAAAATATGTACCCATGATTTACCACATAGGTGGCAGTACACTAAACACCGAAAGTGTGATAAGAGGCTTAGGGACACAAGTGGACAGTGGTCTCACCTTCAATAACCACATCGCCACAGCAGTCAGGAAACCCTTCTATGTGGCACACCTCATCACTAAGGGCTTTTCATCAAGAAAAAAGGAGGTCATTGTCCCACTGTATTCATCCCTCATTAGACCAATTATAGAATACAACGCCTCATTTGGTTTGTACCTCTCAAGACATCTGCTACAACTGGAAAGGCCGCAGAAATACCTCACTAAAAGAATCACAGGCCTAAAGCAGATACCTTATGCTGACAGCCTTAAAAAGCTCCAGCTTTACTCTGTCACATATCATCTACTCTGAGGTGATCTCTGCTTAACATACAAGGCCATGTCAAACCCAGAGCTGTTGGACATGCTACACTTAGATAAATCCCAATCCCTCAGAGCCAAACGCTCCAGGGATCTAAACCTTGTCATCACAATAAATAAAACATGCTGGAGGGATAGGTTCCTGACCCAGAGACTCCCTAGACTCTGAAATAGACTGCCCATGCATGTCAAACAGAGTACCTCTTTGGCCCTCTTCAAAAGGAACCTTGATGATTGGATAGGAGAAAGGAAATTCACCCCGGGGATCACATCAGTCACCCTGGTAGACAGGGATCCAGGAAAGTAAATAGTGTGGGAAGAAATAGCCAAGGAATTGTTATGGCTAGGCTTGTATAGGCCCTAGGGCCGATAGCCCAGTACCAACCTATGAACCTATGTGTCTGGAGCATTTCTCCCTGGGCCTCTGCTGAAAACTGGCTTCATTCCAAGTCAAACTTTCCTGGTTAACAACTGTTAAATAAATAAATCTGCATGATTTAACAGATAAGAACCTCAAATAAATGTTAAACAATACTACATGTTTTCCAGCTGGAATGGTCCTATGTTCTTAATAATATAAGGCTCTGCACGCAGTGTATTAGCTTGAGCTCTAACACCATGCAAATCAGCTTTAACCCTGAATAGGTCATAAAATAATTATATCCTTTTAGCGTGTGGTACTCAGAAAACTTCAGAAATGGTATAACCACTGCTGCAGTCTGAGGTCTTCCAATGTATCCTTGGGGTACCTGCTCAGTTCTCACAACAGGCATAGTAATTAATCTACTTTGATCTGTGTTGCAAAGCTGTAAAATGAGCTAATTTTATTAATTAGACAACATTCTTCAACATTATCTTTCCAGCAGACATTCAAACAGCAGTTATCTGAAACTGGTCTTGTCACTGTGGTATGACATAATATACTTGCTATCATTTGTCCTTTCCTTAAACTCATGGCCTTGCATCACTTCTCTTTTTAATGCCCACCTTCCTCTCTCCTACTTGATGCTCTTCTCTTCTTTTCAGTCCACCTTTATGTCAGCCTGTAACTCACTTAAGCTTTGACATCATGCTATCCCCATATTCTCCATCATCCCTTCTTCTATTTCTCTCTTACCACCTCCCCATAAGTGTTCTTTCTCTTTACTTCTCCTACTATACCTTTTCCTTTTCTAACCTTTTTGTGCCTTTAGTGCCTCTTTTTTTCCAATTTTGCTGTATGAATATTTTACATCTTCTGGCCCTTCTGTTGTCCAGATTGTAAATAGGTTTCAAAGGATCATCTTACATTTTTTCACCAAGTATATATTTGTAGGTAATAATGTATATCCATACTTTAATTTGCCTGTACTGTATTATACATGGCATAATATGTACCAATGTAGTTTGAGAGTATAGACACCATTGTTGTTGTTGTGTGTGTGTGTGTGTGTGTGTGTGTGTGTGTGTGTGTGTGTGTGTGTGTGTGTGTGTGTGTGTGTGTGTGTGTGTGTGTGTGGTCTACTGTATGAGTTCTGACAAGGTGGAACTTTCCTACTGGCATAGACAGATAGATTCGATAGTCCAAGTCCAGTTTTATTAATGGGTTTAAAACTAAACCTGAGTACAGTAATGTTAAATAATAAATAAGTAATGACAAGAAAACAAACTATAACAAGGATAACACAGATAGGATAGATAGCTAGATAGATAGATAAGTGCATGCATACATATATAGACAATAGATTTGTATGGTACTTACCTAAATCCGTACTCCTCTAAAATCTTCTTTTCCTTGGTAAGAACAAAGAACTACCATATCATACCGTGGTCCTCCTAAAGAACAATGTACTACCACATCTCACCGTACTCCTCTTAAAGAACGAGCTATGACTACATCTCGTCATATTCCTCTGAGAGGGCAAAGAAATGCCACAGCTCACTGTGCTCCCCCTGAAGAATGAAGTACTACCATATCTCGCCGTACTCATTCTAAAGAGCATACTACCACATCTCACTGTACTCCTGCTAAAGAACAAAGTACTACAACATCTCCCCCTTTTGCTTCTAAAGAACAATGTACTATAGCCACCAGTAAGAGAAGTCCAAAAGATGATCTCAGCATTGGGGATTGGGTACTGCTGGTAAGTATGGTTTATCTAAATTACGTTTAAAGCTGTGTATTTTATACAGGCCCCCAAGTGTAATGAAATAGTTAACTTGTGAGTCTGAGTTCCAAACTGGATTCTTAATCAACAAGAGACAGATCAGACCCAGCAGCTATTGCTTTAATGAATTCTGCTGTTGTTAAACATTTAGTTAATACTAGTCCCTCTCTAATACTAGTCCCTCTCCATCTGACAAGGATGGGAAAGCTTTTGAAAGATTTGAGGGATAAAAAGTATATTCTTCTACAACATTTGCTTTTAAAATTCTCAGCTGTCAAGCTCAATTATTAAAGTTTATGCTTGGTCTTTTGAGGATATGAGGAATATTATGTCATCTATTTCCTCTTCTGAAGAGAAAACTTTCCCGTTTCACTTGGTTGCTTCTATATCTCAAGTGTCTAGTCACTGTTATAAATATACTTATGATTCTGCTGATGCCATTTTCAAATGATTTGCTCCCCAAACATTATTAATAACATAGTCTTTAGGGAACTTTTAAATTCTGCCAAAACACTGCATTTCCAAAATCCATGTTCACATGTACTTCTCTGTTCCCCATCACACCTCCAGCATTTGATATCTATCTAAAAGGTCTGCTCAATGTACAAAATATCTATACAAATGCTTCCAAGCAAAAATCCTAAACATCCTGGACTTGGGAGACATAAGGATGTTATTGCTGTATCCATAAAATAACAGCTGGCTCTACTGAATGCTTTCTCTGAATCAAGACCTCATGTTCATCATACAGATCTTTGCTGAAAGGCTTTTTAATTAGAACTAGGTAAAGTCCAGTGATCAGGAGCGCTAGGCATTTAATAGTAAGTCAAAACTTGTTTATTTAGAATACACAAAGCTTTAGGCCAATGCCCTTTCTCAATGTGTTACCAGCTGTTTTTCCTAGGCTTTTTAATTGGCTCAGATCAAGCTGACTAATGGTTTGGGCATGTGGAAGGTGCTCTGAAACTTTGGAAGTTGGCCATCTATTATATCCTTACCAGGAATCCACATAGCTAAAGGTACTGCAACAATGATCATTCAAGCATGTACTGTTATGACAAGTTGACATACATAATTGTAATTTTTGTTAATGTTGTCAAATGTTTGCCTTCACTCCACAAAACAACACTGAGCCATATCTACCAATTTTGGCAACAGCTCTGACATTCATTTAGCTAATATAGACATAAATACTTTATAATCATGGTCTAAAATTGAAATTGGTCTATATACTTCTTTGGGTAACACAACCACCACAACTGTCTTGCAAGATGCTGGTGCTTCCCTACCCATTAAAATCTTGTAAAATTAAACTTTCCAGATCTTTATAACTTTCTTCCTTCCCAGCTTTCAAACTTCCACAGAAAGTTCCATCTTAGTTCTATATATCAATACACTTTTGCTCCCCACCACATCATCTAAAGAGTACATTATATTAACTTTAACTTGTTTCCATCTAGCCTTTCTTTTGTTGTTGTAAAGCATGGACACCTTATAACTTCTTCTTCTTCTCCTTTTGGCTCTTCCATTAGGGATTGCCACAGTGGATCACTGGTCTGCAGAGCGAGTGGCAGTATAGTTTTACAGTGTCGAGTTTCCTGCCCAGTGCCCAACCTTCATCAGAAGGCACACACATACACACACTCACACCTAGGACCAATTTAGAGTGTCCAATCCACTTGCAGCATATCTTGGGAATGTGGAAGGAAACCAGAGCACCCGGAGGAAACCCACACAACATGCAGACTCCACATAGAAGGCACCCCAGCCGAGAATCAAAATGGAAAACCTGTTACTGTGAGGTGACAATGCTAACCACTGCACCACTGTGCCGCCCTGGATACTTTACAACTAATAAACTGTATTTTCTTGTTTTACTATTATTAATGCATAGAGCAGTCACTGATGAGACACTCCCAACCCATGCTTAAAATATACTGACTGTATACTATACAATACTATTTTACAAAATAACATGCAACTCACGTCATAATTTTTTATAGACTTATTAGTTAGAACAGAAACTGTTTTACTTAGAGTTTTTTTTTTCAGTCAGTTTAGTGCCCTTTTAAGCATTACACTCATAAAGTGGGGAATAGGCTTAACAGTCCACCCACCAATTTAACAGTTAACAAAATCCCAATCTTTCTTTAGCCACCTCTTACAAAGCCACGTTTCACATATTTTCCTATATTTAATAGGACTGTAGCTTTATAGTCTCTCATTTATTCACTTATTTCACAATGTTACTCATTGTCTATTGATCCTCTCCATCTCCAAACACCAGTCTCTGGTTCAAATCCAAGATACTCCTTGTTCTTCTTATTGGCTCCTGTGTGTTTTTCTGCTAGCTGGCTCACTCTTTGTTGGTTAAACATTTTTTTATTATTTGAAAGGAAAAGTGCTCTGAAGAAAGCTGGAAGCAGTTTGAATTTCAAGTACCTGCATGTCAACATTCCCTGATTACTGGGATAAACTTGGTTGTCTTCTGTCTGGTATATAGTAAAAATCATTTTCCACAGTCTGCTATACACAATTTTAACACTTTTCCCTTCTGCAACAGTTTTGCCAGGAGCAACTTTTTTGCTTGCATGCTTGCTTCTTTGCTAATATAGGTCTTGTTTGCTTTCTCTTGGCAAGATTTGGAGCACACATGCAATGTGAAATCCTGCTGTGGAATACGAGACGAGTTTGTTTATTTGTACTTTCATAAAATTAATGCAGAATATCTCAGGTTTTCTCATCATGCTCTATCTTCTAACTCCTTACTATTTTTTTAAACAGACCTTGAAAAACCTCATGATCAGACAGTCTTTCTTTTCACTTCATCCTCAGATTTTTGTAGTTTTAGTTGTTCATCTGAATAGATGTTTAAAACTTCTTCTACTTTTCCAGTCTTGATATTTGACTTTATATATTCATTCAGCACTTCACTTATTTTAACCACCTTTGAATACATATGATTTTTTTCCCCTCTTTTCTACAGCTGCTATCTTTACTTCTCATTTTTTATTGGTTGATTTCCTCTTTACTTTCTCCAAATTTCTTCTTTTCTGGCATCAAGGCTATATGATTACTAGGCAGTAACTACATTTTTCTCTAATTAATATTTTTAACTGGCTTGTTTTGACAGTTGCAGCTTTCACACTAGGAGAGTTCTAATCAACTTTGTGATTAATGTGTAAGCATCATCAATGTCCCCTAGTTAACATTTTAGATCTTGTCATAAAATAAAATAAAATAAAATAAAAATAAGATTACATCAATAACACCTGCACCACTTCTGGCCTATCTCAGTTTCTGGTTAGTTCTGATCAAATTCAGTGATCTTTTCTTTTAAAATGTCTAACAATAACACTGCCACAGCAAACACCTTAAAATTCAAGGACACTAAAAAGGCAAACTTACTAAAACTTAATAAAGAGCTCCCAAAATTACATTGCTATATTTACAGTTGCCATGCACCTTCCTTGATTACTTATACCTCAACATGTTATTCTTATCTACTGCTCATTTCCCAGCAAGTCTAAATATTCATAAGAAATGTAAAATAACAAGCGACCTTGGTGGTCTGCCAACATTAACAAACCACAATAAATGAAACAAAAAGGTACATGTTTGCAACAATTTGCAATCTACCCATATAAAATGCATTGTCAAAATAATCAGGAAAGAACTGAAAAACACATTCAGGAAATATGAAACTAAACACAAATTGAAAATAGTAGCCGAAACTAAAGATAAAATAACAAATTCTTCTTTAGGGACATTAGAAAGCTATGACGTAACACTCAACAGTATACTAAGATAATTCATAATGACATTTCCTACCCCTGTCTAAAGGATGTTGGTAATATATTAGCAGCTTCATGTCATCTACAGATAATCACATTGCCAAAGTGGCTACAAAATCCTTCTATGTGGCCCACCTAATCACAAAAGGGTTTGCATCTAGATCAAAAGAGGTCATTGTACCCCTCTACTCATCACTCATCAGACCCATCATATACAGTACAACGCCCCATTTGGGATATACCTTACAAGACACCTGCAGCAGCTGGAAAGACAACAGAAGTACCTCACCAAGAGGATCACTGGCCTCAAACAGATGCCCTATGCAGCTCGACTGAAGAAATTACAGCTGTACTTGGTTGCATACTGCCTACTCAGAGGTGATCTCTGCCTGACATACAAGGCCATGTCCAACCCTGAATTGATGGACATGCTCCACCTAAAGAAAACCTTATCCCCGCGAGCCACACGCTCTAGGGATCTAAACCTCACCACAACAATAAATAGGATGTGCTGGAGGGATAGATTCATGTCCCAGAGACTTCCCATGCTTTGGAACAAGATTCCAGTCTACATTAGGCAGAGCTCCTCGCTAACACTCTTCAAAAGAAATCTTGATGAGTGGATGGGAAACAGAAAGTTTACCTTGGGGATCACTTCAGTGGCTCTGTTGGACAGAGGCACAGGGAACTAATCTAAGGGAGCGGCGAAAGCCAATACATTCTGGCTAGGCTTATAAATGCCTTCAGGCAGATAGCCTAGTACCTACCTGTGAACCTATGTAATGAATCACCCCAACACATTTAATATGTAAAGCTATGCAATGAATCACTGCAAATCACCCAACCACATTTAATATGTAAAGCTATGTAATGAATCACCCCGGCATGTTTAATGTGTAAAGTTATGTAATGAATCACCCCAACATGTTTAATATGTAAAGCTATGCAATGAATCACACCAACACATTTAATATGTAAAGCTATGTAATGAATCACCCCAACATGTTTAATATGTAAAGCTATGTAATGAATTACCCCAACATATTTAATATATAACGTTATGTAATGAATCACCCCAACATGTTTAATATGTAAAGCTATGCAATGAATCACACCAACACATTTAATATGTAAAGCTATGTAATGAATCACCCCAACATGTTTAATATGTAAAGCTATGTAATGAATTACCCCAACATATTTAATATATAACGTTATGTAATGAATCACCCCAACATGTTTAATATGTAAAGCTATGTGATGAATCACACCAACACGTTTAATATGTAAAGCTATGTAATGAATGACCCCAACATGTTTACTATGTAAAGCTATTTAATGAATCATCCCAACACATTTAATATGTAAAGCTATGTAATGAATCACCCCAACACAGCTATGTAATGAATCACTCCCAAATCACCCTAACATGTTTAATATGTAAAGCTTTGTAATGAATCACCCCAATATGTTTAATATGTACAGCTATGTAATGAATCACCCCAGCATGTTTAACATGTACAGTTATGTAATGAATCACCCCAACACGTTTAATATGTAAAGCTATGTAATAAATCATCCCAAATCACCCCAACACATTTAATATGTAAAGTTATGTAATCACCCCAGCATGTTTAATATGTAAAGCTATGTAATGAATCACCCCAACATGTTTAATATGTAAAGCTATGTAATGAATCACACCAACACATTTAATATGTAAAGCTATGTAATGAATCACCACAACATGTTTAATATGTAAAGCTATGTAATAAATCACCCCAACATATTTAATATATAAAGCTATGTAATGAATCACCCCAACATGTTTAATATGTAAACCTATGTAATGAATCATATGAAACTTTTTAAATACCAGCATTAAAACCTTTTTGCCATTGACCCATATCCATCTGGCTTTATCAAGGGTAACACAGCTACTAAATATAGTTAACCTCTTCAAAAAGATCACAGAAGCTATGGAAGGAGGTTACACATTCAATATAATATACCTAAATCTGACCAATATCTTCAACACATCCCTCATGCAGGTATTATAAGCAAGTTCAGGTACTTAAATGTTGATCTTTATGTAATGAGGTGGATAGCAAACTTAGAGAGCACATGTAGTTAAAATAATAGGAGTAACTTCAGAAATCAGAAATGTGACTAGTAGTGTACACCCCATTGTTTAGCATCTATATCTCTAATCTTCAAACAGCAAATCCAGTTCAGACTTTTGTCTAATATGATCCTGCATAAAGGACTAGACCATGAAACTTAGTGATGAAAGCTTATGATTTAAAATTAAAGGAAGAAAAGTTCAGCTTTGCCATATTTGGAAAAAGCAACTTTTCTTCTACCAGTAGTATAGACAATACCACTCTCCATCTTGATTCAGTCATAAGAGATCTTGTTACCTTAATAGACAACTCCCTGTCCTTTGACTACCATGTTGTACCATTTGTGAGGGAATCCTTTTATTTGGTCCATCTTCCAAAAGCATCTCATCTAGAGCTAAAGAACTTAGCATTTCTCTATAAACAGCCCTCATCAGACCAATTATAGAATACGAGTTTATATTATTTGAATGAAAGTTCAAATTGTTGATCGCTGTAATCAGCGAAAATGCTGATAATTGAATCTTGTATTGTGGGGGGCTGCGCCCCTCCCATACCTCATGCTAATTATATATACCAACTGCAAGATCGCACTACAGTGAGGAAAGGGCAAATTTCGTGATCTTCACTGTACCGCGATCTCACAAAACATACATCGATTATCTGCATTTTCACAGTTTACAGTGACTGGCATTTTGAACATTCATTCAAATAATATAGACCCATAGAATACAGTACCCATTTTGGCATGTTACTTATCCAAACATATTACATATCCAGAAAGACCCCAGAGGTTTCCAATGAAAAGGAAACATTATTCTGAAGGTGTTAAACCTTCAAGACAGATCTGAAAACCTATCCCTATATTCTGGTACAGACTCCTACATAGCAACCTATGTCTTAGGTTTTCATGTCATGAAGGAGCCCTTCTTCCTGTCCTTTACCAACACAAGATAGATGGCTCCACCGATAACCACAAGGGATGCGTGTAGGATAGATTTGTCTCCAAATGTTTATCCCAGCTCTGGAATAAATTACGGTAGTGGTGCTGCGGTAGCGTTGTCACCTCACAGCAAGAATTTGTCGTGTTCGATTCTCAGCTAGAGCATCTTCTGTGTGGAGGCATGCGTGAATGGGCATGCCTTCGTTGAAGGTTGTGCATCAGGGCTGGTAACTCGGCACATAAAAATCCACTACCAAACATTAGCAGACCAGAGTTCCGCTGTGGCGACCTCCTAACTGGGATAAGCCGAAAGACACAACAATATTCAATAGCATGCCACCTCAGCTATCTTTAAGAAGAATTTTCACAATCAGATGAGTATCAATAATTTCTTCCTCAGCCAAACATATTTTGCCCTCCTGGAAGCAAGAGGTACACCTCAAGGGTGGAATGTTGGTTAAATTATATATGATCCTTAGACTGATTTGGCCTAGTGCTCTCAGTGATGATACCATGATACTCTGATCTCAGCCAAATGTATTTTACCCTCCTGGAAGCAGCAGGTGCACCTCAGGGGTGGAGTGTTGGTTAAATTGTAAATGATCCTTGGACTGATTCTGCCTAGTGCTCTCTATGATGCTACCTTGATACTCTGATCTTTTAGTGATCTTTGCCTTCCAGAAGATGCAGGTGCTGAGCAGCCTGTGAAGTGTCAGTGACCACTGACCAACCACATGCCCACAGACTCTTTCCTAATGTTGAGTTCTAGCTGCTGAGCTTTGCAGTGATGGACAGTCTCCACCAAATGTTTAGTGGACCATCTGTGTCTATAACCATGTTTTTGATAATTCTGACAATGAATGCTTTGCTTACCAGGTGGGGAGCTCAACTGACATACCCTGTGGATAAGTAGCTCCACATTTACTACTTGGAGATAAGTGCATCTTTTTTTCTAGTCTAATAATCCGTCTTTATCTGGTCAGAAATCTAGTCTGTCACATGGTATCAAAACAAACAATGGGCTACAAGGTCCTATCACATCAGCAAATGGTCAGGTTCATGATCATTTCAGCAGTTCTTGTTTCTTGAGAAATGACCAAGTTGGCAGAGTCTCTAACTGGTCTTCTTGCCCCCTCCTGTAGCTGCTGATTCAGAAAGTGTACCTGGTCTAACTGTTCCGGAAAAAGGATACCCCATTTGCTGCCCAGAAAATGGAGTATACTACTTCAGGAACTAGAATACTCCATTTGCTCCT
This sequence comes from Protopterus annectens, assembly GCF_019279795.1. Lineage (NCBI taxonomy): Eukaryota > Metazoa > Chordata > Ceratodontiformes > Protopteridae > Protopterus > Protopterus annectens. Next base: position 391,624,591 of record NC_056726.1, read on the forward strand.
CAGGAGAATGTGTTTCAGCCCTCTGCTTGTATCTGCAGAGCAATTATGAGGTCACAATGGACACATTTTGCATTCTGTGTCATGGCAGATTCCAGTACACATTCCTGTTGTTCCTACTGATTCCACTTTTCATTGCAAAGTTCAGGGAAGAAAACTAAAGCTCTTTCTCATTACCCTTGATATTACCCATTGATAGCTGATAAGGGCATGATTTCCGATACTTAGGGCTCTGGCAATGCAGGAAAGTCAGTTATGGTATGATTCTGTAATTGCACATCTACAAAAGATTTTGCAAAATAAATATCAAATGTCTTGGTTGAAATGGGGCAGCCTCTCCACATTTCTAACACAAGAAGATATACCTACTGTATCTCCTTACATAATATCAAGACTATAACACATTCCCCCAGAAATAACACTGACAATAATTTCTGCCAACAAGATCACTGTATTGTCTAACATTAGGTCAAAAGGGGTTTTCAAAAAATGGACTAGCATCCTAGAAACATACATGTGAACACATTCTCACACAGGAAAAATTATCTGCTTCCAGAAGTAAACTAAATGAGTACCTGTTCAAAAAGAATGTATGTAAATCCTTTAGAGACAACTGCTATGAAATGCAGGGTATATGTGCTGGCCTACAGACATGAAATTATTTATTTTGAAACAGTACTAGGAAGAACTAACTGATGATGGACCCCTGCACTGAACTCATCCCTCATTAAACCCATTATAGAATACAACACCCCATTTGATATGTACCTCTCAAGACATCTGCAACAACTGGAAGGGCCACAGAAATACCTCACTAAAAGAATCACAGGTCTAAAGCAGATGCCCTATGCTGACCATGTAAAAAAAACTCCAGCTATACTCTGTCGCATATCGTCTACTCAGAGGTGATCTCTGCTTAACATGCAAGGCCATGTCAAAACCAGAGCTGTTGGACATGCTACACTTAAAGAAATCCCATTCCCTCAGAGCCACATGCTCCAGGGATCTAAACCTAGTCATCACAATGAACAAAACATGCTGGAGGGATTGGTTCCTGACCCAGAGACTCCCCAGACTCTGGAATAGATTGCCCATACATGTCAAGCAGAACACCTCTTTGTCCCTCTTCAAAAGGAACCTTGACGATTGGATGGGAGATAGGAAATTCACCACGGGGATTACGTCATTCACTCTGCTAGACAGGGGTCCAGGGAAGTAAATATTGTGGGAAGAAATAGACAGGGAATTGATATGGCTAGGCTTGTATAGGCCCTAGGGCTGATAGCCTAGTACCAACCTATGAACCTATAATAAATAAATATAGATATATACGACTTTAATATATTGTAATAACTTTCTCCATTTCACTAAAGTGCCTATTGTATATTGCACTTTCTTTGTTGTCTCTAAATATTTCTGTTAAATTCTATATAAAACCGACACTGTACCTGTCAGTGTTGTTCTTGATTTATTGGAGCTTTTCTCCTCCAGCATCTACTGAAAATGGGCTCTCACCCAGATAGACTATCCCGGTCAACAAATATAAAATAAAATAAATAAATAAATAAATTATATTGTAAAACCATTGTAAATATTTGCAAGTAAATAATGTATTTGTCATTATGGCATTATTGGATTATGGCTGACTTTCTTATTAATATGTTACTGTAGCCATTACAATGAGAACTTGACTCTTACTCTACTTATGTGTAATCATTGTATGTATACTCATTATATGTATGTATGCATGTATGTATACACATCACTGTTTCTTCTGTGAATTCTGCTTCTTTCTGACCCTGGGTTATGGCTGAAATAGTCAGTCAGTCATTCTGCCTATCTGCTTAGTAACTAGCTAACTAACTAAAATAAACTACATATACCCTAGTCTGAGGTTAAAACCTTTTGCAGAAATTGTCTTCAATAGTGGGAAACTCTTCAAGAATTAGCAAAGAATATCCCCCCATATCTTGGTAGCTTCATGTCAGAGCCTGCTTTATGCTGTAGATTCCCTGACTCTCTATTAGCTCTATAAGGTCACTGAGTTCATTTAAAGTACCAGTAAACCCTCCACAATGCTTACCTGTCCATCATGTAGGAAAGTATTTTAGTATTGTAACCCTCAGTATTCTACTTTATATGTACCGCTAGTCTATCTCAAGCAGGTTTATGATTTGGGTCTCAGTTATTTCATGGTCAACCTACATGAGTCAGCTGTTTCTGAGTATCCTGACCTTGCAGAGGGTCAGAATGAGGTTCATTACCAGCTCATCAGTCAGTTCCTTAAACTTCTCTTCTCCTTTGCAGGCCTGTTTCTCTGTTTAGGTATTGCACTTCAGGATTAACTAAATTACCTACCCATATTTTGCTAGTTTAATAACACTCAAGTTAATTTCTTGGAAAACTCTTTACTAGTATGGCCAGCACCTCTAAACATAGGATCTCAGAGCTTCTTATCCTCGTGTGTAGAGAACCATAGCTGGACATTCACAAAAGGTCAGATGTCTCAAAGGATGAATGCACACTATCTTGTGAATGTAATTTCTGAATTGTCCAAGTAACAGTCCAGTCATCTTCTGGTTTTATCAGGGTTGAAACCAGACAGAAAGCACCCTTCACACTTTTCCCTTTACTATTTACTGTTGTCACCTGAAAGGTATACAAATTTATGAAGACATACCACCAGTTTTTTTATATCCTTTGATACAGGACAAGAAGATTTTACAGTTTTTAGATTGCCAACTTCATCATGTTTTGCATCAAGAAGCTAATTATACACTGTAGCCTACTCCAGTATTAGATCCACTTGTTTTTTGGCTGCATATTTTCTGACAGGATTGCGTCTGCTATAGCTCTGTGAGTTGTGCACTCCACCCCTTGTATAGGTGCCTCCTTTAACCAACTTCTTTTGTTTGATTTCCTTGTAAGTTGGGCAAGTATTTGCAGTGTAGGTACAAATGGTGCTGTTTCTTGATTTGAAAGAAGAAGCTCTCAAGTGGCTATGGAGCATAATGGTGGGGGAGGAGGGAATGAGCAAAATTATGTATTCCCTGAGTGGTATCAGAGCATATAATAGAATTAGAAGGAGCAGAGGAGCTTTTCGTCATTTTGCAAGGTAAGTGATTGGTGGTAAGGATAAACTAATGAGCCATCAAGAAAGATCCCCTGTGTATATCATGTGATACAATAAGTATATCTGTTTTATTCATATAAAGCCTTTGTGACAAAGAAGTCTCATTTGTGTAATCAATTTGCAAGGGCTGTGAATGGTGCTTTGACTAGGGAAATGGCTCATAAGAAATGCTTTCTACTCAAGTTATAATTTAGAAGGCCCAGTTCTTGCAAACATGCTCACATTTTGAACATTCCCTTCACATAAGCCTCATCCTTATCAAACTGACCTTAAAAAAAAATCCTCCAGGTTAGCACGCTTAAACGTCATACTGTTAATTTTCTAATTCCCTTTGCTCAGCCCAGGAGTAAAGTCATGAAGGACAGTACTTCTTTTTGGTATTATCCTGACCTAATGAAGAACAGGTGCCTTAGGTGTGGGCTGTGTGAGAAGTGCTATCATAACTGAAGTAAACCAAGGGTCTGTTAGCACTTCACTAAGCTTTTGCAGTTTGGCCATAATGGCTAAGTCCATAAGAGAGGGACAGTTTTTGAGGGGAGGGGTTCACATCTTACTATTTAGAATATGCAAATACAAACGAAAAAATAAAATGAAAAAATACCAAAGAGCACAAAGCACTGGAACAAAAATAAAAATAAAACCCACGCAGAAAGAAGGCAATAATATTTAATTAAGCTTCCTGGTACCTCGGCCCATGGCCTTCAAGGGAATGAATTGTACATAGTACATGAGGGCAATTTGGACTTTTTGGACAAATGTCTAAATGTTTTTGAAGTGGATTTGTTAATTAATTATTTATTAAGCATTCACTTTAATGTAACTGGATAATTAATTAGGATGGTTTAAAAGTAGAGTTGTATGTTGCTTCATGTTGTATTTTTTCATTTAGAATATACAGCAGCATTGCCTCACCAGTGATACAACTGGATAAAGCTCTAAATACAGCCCAAGAGATTGAAGCTCATGACTCATTAAAGATTATAGGCATCCCATATGTTCTAATTTGCGTGGAACTTTCATTGAGTCCTAGTGAGTGCCAGGACTCTGAACAATTAATTGCTGGGCTGGGTGTGTTGGATGGCCATGGAGGTGTGATTACTCTAAAGGCCCAGGGTGTGTACTTCCTCAAGGGCTACATCTCATTATCTGCCCAGACTATATATGTATTGTCAGCCTGCTAGGGTGTAGAGCCTAAAGAAAGACTATTGCAAGCAGAGGATGATGATATAGGGATACTCTGTCTGACATTTACCTTCAGAGCTCTACTGTCCTCTTTTCCCCCACCTTGCTAAGCAGCCCCATATGCAAGACAGTACTGAACTAATATTGCTTTCTCTCTTCCCTGTACTTCCCTCCCTGCTGGCAATCCCAAAACTAGTTGAGAATTACTGGATTGGGGGAGTGTCATAGCATTAGGAAGGGTGGCTGATACCTGATAGTCAAGCTGCAGCACCAACACCTCACCCAAAAAGGAAAAGAATCTGCATATCTGCATTAGCATTAGAGTGCTTCAGACGTCTGTTGTTTTTGGCTTATGTTGGCAGAGCTTCATAGGCTGTAAATCCTGTCTGTTCAGCTTCTTCACAGCTGATGTCATCAGTGGGAATCAGTATATTGGTGTTATCCATTTTCTTGACGAGTAGGTTCACAATATATATACAAGAAAAGAAAAAAGAACATCTAAGAGCACATACAATGTCAAGTAATGCTCACATCTTATCATTGCTTCCAACTCACAGCATTGGAAGGCAGATCCTCCATAATTCTCTGTCATCAGCATATTAACTTACCCTGTATGACTTGTTAATACAGGCTGCTGCTCTGTTACAGATATCTTTTAATATATTTTATAGCATTTTACGAGGTATATTTAATGCATCACCTTGAAATTCATGCAGTGTATTCTGACAAAATGACTTGTCTAACCCTGAATAAGAGCTGATGTTGTTTAAAAGTTCAGTCATGCATCTTACATGAAGTCTGTGCTGATCCTTTAAAAAGTGCCAGATCAGCATTTGCCTAGTGGTGATCATGCCTTGATTTTTCAAGAACTGAATCCAAGCCATTCATTCCCTGATTTGTCTTTTGATAATGGTTTATGTTACCACCAGTTAGAACTAATTATTTAATTTATATATATCTCCCTGATGATGTAAGTGACCACTCACTTACCTACATCATCAGGCATAAGACCAATGTTTCCATTCCAACCACTTTCAGGAATATTAGGTCCAAGAAAAACTTTAACTCTGATCACTTTCAAAGTGAACTAAGAGCATGCGACTGGTCTCCCTTAAAACACCTCCCATTGGAGGAAGCTGTTAAATACTTTAATTCCAAATTCCTAGCCATTCTAGATGACCATGCACCAAACCGCTCAATTAGAATTAGAACTAAATCTGCCCCATGGCTTTCAAAAGAAACCAAACAAAAAATCCACCTCAGAAATAAATACTGGGCCAAATGGTGGATGAATAAAAACCCTGTAGACCGACAAAACTTTAGACAGCTGAGAAATGACACTAAGAAAGCTACACTGTCTGATAAAAGAAACTACTACCTACAGTTCCAGCAAACTAAACATAATAACCCACAAAAATTCTGGGCAAGTATTAACCAACTACTACACCCAGGTCAATCTATTACACCAAACCCACAAGGCACAGACCAGGAGAATCCCAAGCATACTGCTAATGCCTTCAATACCTTTTTCACTGAGGCCATTCAAACACTTGCCAGTCAGCTATCACCTAATAACTTCACTTTACCTACCTCTAACACAACCCCACCCCCTCCATTTCTCTTCCAACCAGTCACAACAACATATATTCTTACCCTTATCCAAAAACTGAAACCAGGCTCTCCTTCAGCAGACCAAATATCTGCTGAATATCTACAGAAATCAGCCAAATCCATCGCCTATCCCATTTCCATTCTGATTACTAGAACCATCAGTGAAGGACACATCCCTAGCATCTGGAAAGTCTCCAATATTATTCCCCTTCATAAAGGCAGAAACTCTACTGAATTCTCCAACTACTGTCCCATAGCCCTACTTTCACCTTTGGCAAAACTAATGGAAAAATGCATCCATAAGCAATTGCTAGACCACCTAATCCAAAATAACTTACTTTCCAGCTGTCAACATGGTTTCAGACCTTCCCACAGCACTACTACTGCCCTCCTTTCCTTTACTAACTGTATTAACAAAAAACGTAACTCCAATATGCTTTCCTCTGCACTATTTATCGATCTGTCCAAGGCATTTGATATGGTTAATCAACAAATACTTATAAATATCCTCAAATCCCTGTCACTAGATGCACTCACTATTAAATGGTTCCAATGCTATTTAGATAACAGACAACAGGCAGTGCTTTGGCACAACTCTTTATCTACCCACCTGCTCGTTAACATTGGCATCCCTCAAGGGTCCATATTAGGACCCCTTCTTTTCTCCATATTTATCAATGACCTTCATCTAGCAATCCCCCAAGCTACATGCATTCAATACGCAGATGATTCCACACGTATATACACAGCCAGATCCACTTCCAAACTTCACTCCCTTACCCAAAAGGTATTTAATACAGTAGAACAATGGTTTACACAACATTGCCTCCTCTTGAACCCACAAAAAACTAAACTCCTCCTTTTTAATCCTACACGTAAGTCCTCCCCAATAGATTTCTCAGTTACATCCTCTAATGATACTCTTATATCACCTGACCCAACTACCAAACTACTTGATATCACCATAGACAACAATCTTAACGTTGACATCCATATAAACAACACTATAAAAACCGTTAATAAAAAACTCGGCTCTCTCTACAGGGTCAAACCCTTCCTTTCACCAACAGCCAGAACAACTATTGCTTACACTTATCTAATCTCTACACTCCTCTATGCCTCACCCATATTTACTAATCTATCTAAAAATAACCTCACCAAACTGGAAATCTCCTACAATAACATTGCCAGATTTGCTACTGGCAACCCATTTAGAACTGTTATAATCTTAAGCAGCTAGGATGGCTAGAACTTCAGAATCTGCTTAAATTCCACCAACTAACCATTGCCCATAAGACTCTTTACCAACCTTCCAGTACTCCTATACTGCCTACCATCATCATCTCCTATAATAATCTGAAATCCTTGCGCTCATCACATAAATGTCTTGTAAATACCCCTAAATCTAATAACAGAGCTGGGCATTCTCTTTTCACTAATACTGTTGGAAAATCCTGGAACCTTCTCCCCAGTGAACTTTCCTCAGTTTCCTCTACATCACTTTTCAAAAACAGACAAACTTTTCTTGAGAACACACTGGTTATGCCCCTGTACTAAACCTGACTAATCATTTTTCTACTCATACCAAGCACTGCCTACCCATTACTCCCCAATAACTAGTTCTACTTCCTTACTTACCACATTACCTTTTTTCTATACCTAACCCTTCTTTTCATCCTCTGAGCTTACTCATAGTGTGACAACTCTTTATTTATATAATTACACAATATGCCTCTTTTATTGTTACATTCTGTATTCTACCTGTAATTTGCACTGTACCTGCCTATTGCCATACAAAGTATTCTTCCCTCTCTGTAATTTGCATTGTACCTGCCTTTGGCACTGTGAAGTATTCTGCCCTCTTTGATAATTTCTGTGTTAACCTGTAATGTTTCATTGTAAATATAAATGTTTTTATTTCTTTTTTTATCCTCAGAGCTTATCTCCCCAGGGTATAGTATATATTCTACCTGCATTTTGTATTGTACCTGCAGTTTGCAATGTGAGGTATTCAGACCTCTGATAATTCTGTGTTAACCTGTAGTGTTATTGTAAATTTAAATGTTTTTGTTATTTTTTTGTTTTGCATGGAGCTTATCTCCCCGGGCCTCTACTGAAAATGGACATGTATCCCGTCAGACTAGCCCGGTCAACAAATGTAAAATAAAATAAATAAATAAATAAATATTGGAAAGTAAAGAGTAAAAGGGCTGTTGAATATTACCACTGATACAGTAAAAAACAATTTTATTTGTTTTAATTTTAACAGGATGGTTGTAAAAAAGCTGGTGTAGTCAGATACTTTGATGAAACATCCTTCACAGATGGGATTTGGTGTGGCATAGAACTCGATGAACCTTCAGGGAAGAATAATGGCACAGTGGCTGGGATACGGTTAGTAGAAAGCTTTCCTTTTTATAGATTTTAATACACTAAACTTAACAACAAATTCATAGAAATGAGTTGGAAACTGAATTTGTTTTGTAATCTGTTGCCTGTTAAGAATTGGGGTTCCATATGAGATTGACATGTTAAAAGATAACTTGTCTGTTTGATTTCATGATGGCATAGGGAGGAAGTGTCAGTAAACACTATCAAGACTATGCAACATGTTTTTAATAATTTGCTCCATGATGAGGTATGTTAGTTCCACTGTGATAATGAAATGCCTATACTTAATGATATTGTGATGTTCTATGACATCCTTTCTTCTAGGTTTTATCTAAATAGCAATATGCATGATGCTTTATTTCTTTAAGAGTATTTTGGAATGGGATCTATTTTTGATGGACTTCTAAAAAGATAGTCCATATGTCCTTTGCATCTCAAGTGAAAAGGTATTACGTTATAGTTTCTTATCATAATTATGTGACCTATTTCTGTAATCCCTAAATGTCTTAATATTAAATCATGATTTTACCACATTAACAGCAAAATTATAAAGAGGTTTATTTTATTTAACTTTTTCAATCTGGTCCCCTTTCTCAATAGGCATGTTGGTGAATGAGGGGATGAGGAAGTGATGGGTAGGTATGGTGTTAAATAAAGGAATGCAGAAGGTAAGATGGTAGTGGATTTTGCGAAAAGGATGGACATGGCTGTGGTGAATACATATTTTAACAAGAGGGAGGAGCATAGGGTGACATACAAGAGTGGAGGAAGATGCACACAGATGGATTATATCTTATGTAGGAGAGCCAGTTTGAAGGAGATTGGAGACTAGTGGTGACCGGAGAAAGTGTAGTTAGGCAGCATAGGATGGTGGTTTGTAGGATGACGTTGGTGATCAAGAAGAGGAGGAGGAGTGTGAGGGCAGCACCAAGGATCACATGGTGGAAATTGAAAAAGGGTAATTGTGAGGTGGAGTTCAGGGATGAGTTAAGACAGGCACTGGGTGGCAGTGAAGAGTTACCAAATAGCTGGGTAACTACAACAGAGCTAGTAAGGGAGACGGCTAGAAAGGTGCTTGGTATCACATCTGGACAGAGGAAGGACGACAAGGAGACATGGTGGTGGAATGAGGAAGTACAGGAGAGTATACAGACAAAGAGGTTGGCAAAGAAGAAGTGGGATTGTCAGAGAGCTGAAGAAAGTAGACAGGAGTATAAGGAGATGAGGTGCATGGCAAAGAGAGAGGTGGCGAAGGCTAAGGATAAGGCATATGAAGAGTTGTATGAAAGGTTGGACACTAAGGAGGGAGAAAAGGACATGTACCGATTGGCTAGACAGAGGGACCGAGCTAGGAAAGATGTGCAGCAGGTAAAGGTGATAAAGGATAATGAGGGAAACATACTCACAAGCGAGGAGAGTGTGTTGAGGAGATGGAAAGAGTACTTTGAGGGGTTGATGAATGAAGAGAATGAGAGGGAGAGAAGGTTGGATGATGTAGGAATAGTGAATCATGAAGTACAATGGATTAGCAAGGAGGAAGTAAGGATAGCTATGAAGAGAATGAAGAATGGAAAGGCTGTTGGCCCAGATGACATACCTGTGGAAGCATGGAGGTGTTTAGGTGAAATGGCAGTGGAGTTTTTAACCAGATTGTTTAATGAAATCTTGGAAAGTGAGAGGATGCCTGAGGAATGGAGAAAAAGTGTTTTGGTACCGATTTTTAAGAATAAGGGTGATGTGCAGAGCTGTAGTAACTACAGAGGGATTAAATTGATCAGTCACAGCATGAAGTTATGGGAAAGAGTAGTGGAAGCTAGGTTAAGAAGGGACGTGATGATTAGTGATCAGCAGTATGGTTTCATGCCGGGAAAGAGCACTACAGATGCAATGTTTGCTCTGAGAGTTTTGATGGAGAAGTACAGAGAATGTCAGAAGGAGTTGCATTGTGTTTTTGTAGACTTGGAGAAAGCATATGACAGGGTGCCTAGAGAGGAGTTGTGGTATTGTATGAGGAAGTCAGGAGTGTCAGAGAAGTATGTAAGAGTGGTGCAGGATATGTACGAGGGTAGTGTGACAGCTGTGAGGTCTGCAGTGGGAGTGACGGATGCGTTTAAGGTGGAGGTGGGGTTACATCAAGGATCAGCTCTGAGCCCTTTCTTATTTGCAATGGTGATGGACAGGTTGACAGACGAGATCAGACAGGAGTCCCCGTGGACTATGATGTTTGCAGATGACATTGTGATCTGTAGTGAGAGTAGGGAACAGGTGGAGGAGACCCTGGAGAGATGGAGATATGCTCTAGAGAAAAGAGGAATGAAGGTCAGCAGGACTAAGACAGAATAGAATATATGTGTGTGAATGAGAGGGAGGATAGAGGAATGGTGAGGATGCAAGGAGTACAGGTGGAGAATATGGATGAGTTTAAATACTTGGGGTCAATAGTTCAGAGTAACGGTGAGTGTGGAAGAGAGGTGAAGAAGAGAGTACAGGGAGGATGGAGTGGGTGGAGAAGAGTGTCAGGAGTGATTTGTGACAGACGGGTACCAGTAAGAGTGAAAGGGAAGGTCTACAAGAGGGTAGTGAGACCAGCTATGTTATATGGGTTGGAGACAGTGGCATTGACAAAAAGGCAGGAGTTTGAGCTGGATGTGGCAGAGTTAAAGATGTTAAGATTTGCACTGGGTGTGACGAGGGTGGACAGGATTAGGAATAAGTATATTAGAGGGTCAGCCCAGGTTGGAAGGTTTGGAGACAAAGCCAGAGAGGTAAGATTACGTTGGTCTGGACATGTGCTGAGGAGGGATGCTGAGTATATTGGGAAAAAGTTGCTAAGGATGAAGCTACCAGGTAACAGGAAAAGAGGAAGGCCTAAGATAAGGTTTATGGATCTGGTGAGAGAGGACATGCAGGTGGTTGGTGTGACAGAGCAAGATGGAGATGACAGGAAGAAATGGAAACAGGTGATCCACTGTGGCGACCCCTAATGGGAACAGCCGAAAGATGATGAATCTGGTCCCCTTTCTAAACCATGAGCTCTCCCTCCCAGACATCCCACAGACCTATTTCTTCCCTGGAGTGTGAGCTGTTTGGACATTTCATTTCTCTGTGATGAGTCAAGTTACGTATTGCTGTGGTACCATCATCCTCTTTCTGAGGATGAAAGTTTTTACTTTAGGCCCCCTGTTCTGTGCGCATGCCCACAAGCACCCAAGGTTTAGCATGCAATAGACCCTTGCAAAGTATGCACGGCTATAACTGTGGTGGGGGGAAGGGAGAACTACCTGGATGCAAGTTTTAGAGGGTCAGTCAGCATGATGGGGTGCAAGTGAAGTACCAGCATTCATATAAAAAGCAACTGGTGATATCACAGCTTCTGTAATGAATGTTGATGCTGCATTCATGGAGTTCAGCAGGTTAATTACTGTAGAAAGAAATTTCCTTCATTTACAGTACAGAGTTCAAAATTTCCTTTTTAGTCTTCAGTTTCAGAAAAAAAAAAAACGTTTTGCCTTCAGCTATTGGGAGGTTCTTATTTTCTTTGGTCCTCAACTTATGGTTGAGAAGAGTTCCAATATGGGGAGCTGCCAACAGTGACAGATACCCAGCTACATTGCTGAAAGTATGTCCATGCATTTGCATGTGACATTTGGCCCTGCCCATTTGAAACAGTTCCCCCAAGGGATCCCCAGAACCTGTCTCTAATTGGTACTCCAGTATAGAATGTGTTACCAGACACATGCCTCTTCCACTTCCCCTAAAGGAGCAGTAAACAGGCTAAAAGCCTCATTATTCCTCTCCCCTGTCATGCCAGCTCCCTCAGTGTCCAATTCACTTATCAACTCAGGTCACGTGAACATAGCTTTGGATTTTTCCCTCTATGTCAACAAAGTGACTGCAAATTGCAAAACTTGTTTTGACACTTTTTAGAGCGGTCTTGTGATAAACCCCCTGCACCCCCAGTTTCATGCTACATGTGTATATATATATATATATATATATATATATATATATATATATATATATATATATATATATATATATATATATATATATATATATATATATATATATTGACTCCAAGATCGCTGTCCCTTGAAGTACTCATAGGCACATCAGTCTCTGACAGTGCATGTTCACCACTTTCACTGTTACAGTTCTGACATTATGAGAATAACAGAGATGCATGATATTCTAAAGGAACCACTGAGGGTCACACTATGCTCATAGCTATATTTTACCTGTAGTTGTTTTTCTTTTTAGGGGGAGTTGAATGGTTTATTATTTTTTGACATAATTTTATTCAGAAGGTTTGTCACATATTGCAGCTTACATGCAAACAGAGAAGAACAAGAAATATGAACAACATATAACAGTTTCAAAAGTACCATCCTATAAAGCAACTATTCTATGAGTAACACCAACATGCGTGAGTAATTTTCCTCATAGCAATTTCCATAAACTGTTAATTTATTCTAATAAACAATATTTCTAAACATGTCATAAATAAGTAACAATATACACCATATCTCTGACCATTGCTCCATGTCTAAGTGTTTACTTTCCCCCTTCCTGAACTTATCATTCGTCATGTGGAAACTTGTGAACCAGTTCGCTGGAATGTTTTTCCAGTTCTGAAATATTACTGCTAATCACATTTAAGTATCTCATCTAATCCAGCACCTCCCTGTTGTAGATTAAGACTGAGCTCAGAGTATTGTACAACTTCTTTAAGTGTGTGGATCAAAGGCCTGACATTATGTACAGGGTTTTTAACCCATACTGTACAGTTATTTCTTGATGTGTTTGATGTAAGATCGTATCAATGGTATGTGTTACCAGAATAAATATGGGGGCAAGAAAAGGCATTCCTTTCTTGTACCACATCTGATATCCACCTTTTGTTATAGCATTCAGGCAGAAGAGACAAATGCAGTGGGATTAACATCTGTTGGGAAACCTATAATTTCCATGCAGGCCTATAAAATATAAATTCCACTAAATCAAGTCAAAGGCTTTTTGGATGTCTAGCATTCCTGTAGCCCCTGACTATTTTTTCATTATGCATCTGTTGTACATACAACCAAAGCCTGACAAATTCCGGGCTCTCCTGTCTTCCTTTGATGAATCCCAAATGTCTGGACCTCCTACTTCAGGCATAATAGAGTTTAATCCATTTGCTGATAATTTGGTGCATCTACTTCAGATGATCGAAGTTTTAAAACTTTGAATTTCATATGGCAGAGACCATATGATCGAAGTTTCAAAACTTCGAACACCTGAAAGAAAAACAAAAAACAAAACAAAAAAGCCCCTGCACCTCCCACACACACTGCTATTTAAATATACCAACTCCGAGATCGCACTACAGCGAGGAAAAGGGAAAATTTCCTGTTCCGCACTGTAGGGAGATCTCCATTCAGAGCGTTCAAAGCTTTAAAACTTCGATCATCTGAAGGGGACCCAGTTTGGCATATATCTTTATATCCATCTGCAGATGTCAGATTGGTCTATAGCTATTAGCATCTAGGTGATCTTTGTTTGGCTTTGGGAGCATAATAATACTTGTTCTTCTCGTCCCCAGTAGGAATTCAGCCTTCTTAATGTAACTGGCATAAACCTCTGTAAGATTCTGTACAAGTAAAGGTTTGAGTTGCTTGTAAATGTCTGCTGTAAAATCATTCAATCCCGGCAATTTCCCCAGAAGAAGAGCTTTAATGGTTGCCTCCACCCCCTTCTCTATGGATGGAGCTTGCCAATACCTTTTTCAGAGTATCTCTAGCATCTTGAATTGAAATCTGGTTGAACATTTCATAGGTTCATAGGTTCATACTAGGCTATCTGCCCTAGGGCATTTATAAGCCTAGCCAGAGTGTTTGGCTTTCGCCACCCATTTTAAATGAATTTTGCTATGCCCTTTTTCGAGGTTAGTATACTGTGCCTCTGTCTAACAGTGACACAGAAGTGATACCTGGGGTAAACCTACTATCTCCCATCCACTCATCAAGATTCCTCTTGAAGAGAGTCAATGAGGGACTCTGCCTAACCTGGACTGGGATTTTATTCCAGAGTGAAGGGAGCCTCTGGGTTATGAATCTGTCCCTCCAGCATGTCCTATTTATTTCAGTGCTGAAGTTCAAGTCTCTTGAGCACGTAGCTCGATGGGATTTGGATTTTCTGAGGTGCAGCATGTCCATTAATTCCAGGTTGGACATGGCTTTATACGTCAGGCACAGATCGCCTCTGAGCAGGCGGTATGTCACTGAGTAGAGCTGGAGTTTCTTTAACCGGGCAGTATATGGCATCTGTTTGAGCCCTTTGATCCTCTTGGTGAGGTAATTTTTGGGTATCTCCAGTTGCTGCAGGTGTCTGGTAAGGTACATCCCAAAAGGGGCATTGTACTCAATTATGGGCCTGATGAGGGATGAGTAAAGCGGCACGATGACCTCCCCTGATCTAGATGTGAATCCCTTCATGATTAGGTGGGCTATATAAAATGTTTTTCTAACCACTTTGGCCACATGGTTGTCAAATGAGAGATTGCTATCAACTTGGGTCCCCAGGTCCCTAATTACTTCTTCTGTACTTAATGGATTACCACCTATGTGGGCACTTTGTTTTTGCCAAAGGGGATGACTATACACTTTTTGGTGTTTAGCTTGAGGCCATGGTTCTGGCACCAGTTGTCTGTTTCTATGAGATGTTTCAGCTGGAGAGTCGATTATGGCACCCAGTTTGCAGTCATCTGCGAACTTGGTCAGCCACAGTCCTTCAGTGTTAGCCTGTACCTCCGAGAAATATATACCGAACAACAGAGGTCCCAGGACTGAGCCTTGTGGGACGCCACTTGTAACTGGTTTGGAGTCTGACATGGCTCCAGCAATTCTAACCATGTGGGTTCTGTCCTTGAGCCAGTTTGCAACCCATCTAGTGACATAGGGGTTTATATTTAAGTTGGTGAGCTTATCTATAATGCCCGAGTGGGGTATTGTATCGAAGGCTTTTGCAAGGTCCAGGTAGACTGTGTGGACCACCTTCCCCTCATCAATGGCCTTGGTGACGGTTTTAAAGAAATCGACCAGGTTTAAGAGGCAGGATCTGCCCTTAACAAAGCCAAACTGGGTAGGATCCAGTGTCTGTAGGTCCCCAATATCTTTATTTATGAGGTCCATGATGATCTTTTCCATAGCTTTGCAGACCAAGCTAGTCAAGCTTGTGGGGCGATAGTTTCCAGGATCCGTTGAGGCACCACCTTTGTGGAGAGGGACCACTGTTGCTGTACGCCACTCTTTGGGTACATATCCTGTAGTAAGGCTGAGATTGAACAGTAGTTTTATATTTGGGTTTAGTTCTTTTTGGAGTTCATGTAGGATGCAGCCCGGGACACTGTCTGGTCCCATTGATGCTGTGTTTTTTACTTTGGAGAGGGCGGCTCTTACCTGAGCATCTGAGATGTCAGGGGGGCAGCACTCTGCTGGGATAGATATTTGCCCTTTTGGTGGGGAAGGGGGGAGAAGTTTGCACTTAACCTGTCAGCTAGGATGTTGGCAATGTCTGTGGGTTCAGTGTATTTTTTGTCATTTTGGACTAATTCTGAGCATATCTGGGAATTCTCACCCAGGTTCCTAGCATAACTAAAGAAAGCCTTGTGATTATCCTTAGTGTCCTGTGCAATTTTTCTCTCGAAGCTGGCCTTAGACGATTTTATGAGTGCCCGTAGTTCTTTTGCTAATACTGATCAGAGATGCCTTCCCTTTTTGGGATTTTGCTCTATCATGTAGTAGCTTCCTCCTTCTATTGTATAGTTTGTTTATGGCTGGGGTCCACCAGACAGAATGCCTAACTTTGGAGGATTGGTCTTGGTTTTATTTGGGATTGCATGATCCATGCATTCCTGAAGGTGTTCCTAGAATGCGTTTATAAAGGATTCTGCGGTCTGGACCGTATTTTCCACAGGCCCGGGGGCTTTGAAGGATTCCACGTCGGTTTTGAGGAGTGTGAAATTTGCTTTAGAGAAGTTTTTCACTGTGGTTTTCTGGGCAGGGACTGGGGTTGGGATGTGAATATCTAGTGAGATTAGTTTATGGTCTGATCTTACCAGTGAGGGATACACTTCTGGTCTGGAGCATAGAGTCCCCGTGTTGGTGATGATCAGGTCCAGTATGTTTTCCCCTCTTGTGGGAGTGGCAACAAGTTGTTCCATAGCATTTGAGTTTATAAATTCTAGGAATCTTTGGGCTAGGGTGTTGGAGCTAGAGTAATGCTCCCAGTCTATGTTAGGGTAGTTGAAGTCGCCCAATATAATGGTGTTTGGAGAGACCTTTATATATTCCAGTGTTCTCAGGAAGGCCGAGTGGGGTTCCTGGGTTTGGGAGGGTGGTCTGTAGCAGGCTATAAACTGGAAGGCAGTTTTACCTACTGTTAGTTGCACATGGATAGTCTCTGATGCTTCGTGCTGTGCCACCAACCTGGAGGTGTGGGTATCTTTGATGAATATTGATACTCCCCCTCCTTTAGTGGTTCGGTCCAAGTTTTGGGGCCAAAAAACATGGTATGAGGTATAACCTGGTAGTGCTGGGGTGCTCTCGGGAGCCTTGAACCAGGTTTCTGTTACTGCACAGATATCGATGTTCTCCATGCTAAGGAGAGTTTCGAGTGCGTGCATCTTGAGGTTTAGACTTCTGGCATTGAGTAGCATTACTCTTAGTTTCTTATCCCTTGTGATACCTATGGAGGTGGGTTTGTCTTTTGAGCCTTGCCTAAAAAAGGCACTATGGGGGTGGCAAGAGCCTTTGCCAATATCCAAAAGCCCAGGGTGACAGGTGCAAGCCATCCCTAGCGAAGCATCGTGGCTTGTCGAGCATGTCATCCCAGGCAGACAGGCATTGGATCCCCTTTGAATGACACCAATACTTAAGCCAATTGTTGAAATTGATCATCTTGTCTTCATATTGTGGCATCATTCTTCGTGAGGGTAAGATGCTACTCAAGGTCAGGGTCATACTGGCCTGGGCTACATGCTCAGAGAGCTCCTCTATGTCTCTTTTCATGTAGTCCAGGGAAGTACATCTCAGGTCATTCACACCAGCATGGACAATGACTGAGTCATATTTGTACTTGCCTTGGAGTGACCTGAGTGCTTGTGTTATGTGACGGATCCTAGCGCCCAACAGGCAGCTCACCGTGACCTTCTCCTTGTTCAGCCTGGTGAGCGGGATGTCAGTGTGCCTGACGATAGAGTCACCTATTACAAGTGTATCAGGTGTGTTGTTTAGCCTTAAGGGCTGTGACTGTTCAGCATACTGGCTTTGTGAGCTATGTGTTGCACGTGTTTTGTTTTGGGGTAGCGGTTGCTTGGGTGTCTGCTTTGGAGGTCTCTGCTGCTTAGGCAGATTTCCTTATAGTTCTCCTGCTCTTAGAATTTTCCTTATAAGCCAGGTGCTTGTAACAACCTCTCATGTCTAGTAAATTATAAGGGGATCTGTTATTGTTTCATCTAAAGAACTCCTTAAAGCATAAATGCCAGTTTCTCTTTTACACTCTGTACCCTCTAGCTAGCAGTTTCTCACAGAACATCTTGTTCATCCAATAACGCAGCTTCATGCATTCTAATTTAGATTGTATTTCCCTATGCAAAATGTCAGTGTACTCCTTTTTTAAAGTCTTGACCACTTAGACTAAAGTGCTCCTGTTTGCCTCAGCCATCCTAAGTGCCCTTTCCTTTCCTTTATGTTATTTTATTTTTTGAAAACTGAATAATTTCCTACAGACATCTCATCTTGAAGTAACCCCAAACCCAAGCTAAATCGGTTTTCTCAGGCCTTCGTGCTTGCCAAAATCATTGCATCCATTCTGCGAGTTGGTGGATAAACCCTTGGCCATGTAAAAGTAAGGGGTCCATTTTCCATTGCCTATCATTACCTTTCATTGTTTTCATGTGATTTGGATTACCACTGGGTTATGATCTAATAAAGGTATGGCTGAATATTGACCTCATCTACCTGGCTTTCTTACTACTCACTCATAAACCACCTATAAAGTTAGCTCACATATCTTTCAACAACTCAAATTTTCACAGAATGTCCAGATTTTTGCCTCATATTTTTGGTCTGGTCCTCATTAAATTTGGGGTTTTCTGGCAAATCATTATGAACTGAAGTTAGAAAGCAATGGCAGACATTTGAGTTTCTCTTCACAAAATTCATGCTAATGCAAAACCTATTCTATCAACTTACTAAGTTTACAAGATCAATATTTAAAATCTGTTCTTATATTGGGGTTTTTGTCCCCCTATTATTTATGACTTTTCCAGATTTCTTGCGCTAAGAGGTTGAGAGTATGCTAGCTTGCAACCTTCCCTCTCCCTGGTTCCCGGAATGTGTAATATTTTTACATAGGGTAGTGTACCCTCCAAATGTCTGGTAAATTCAATTTAATCATTGTAACTTCGGGTTGTCTGTCATTAGCTGTTCAGATTCATTACCACACTGAAATCTTCATTCAAAAAAATCATGTGTGCTTGGTAGCTTGGGATATAACAGCCTTCTCAGAGTTTTTAAATTTGAGTTTGTCTGCATTGGGCCCATAATAATTGCTAAAAATTATATTTCCGTTCCTTGTATCTGCTTCTAACACTATCCATCTCTTTCTTTTCCTGTAAATCTAGCCAGCCATGGAGACTATGGAGAAGAATTGTCACTTCATTTTTTGAGGAGTCGGCACAGCTAAGGTGCTTTGTACCCCTCTGTTTCCTCATAAAGAAAACATTAGTTTTTTTAGCCTTTGTTTCCTATAACAGGATCACCTTTGTGTCATTTGTGCTAATATATTTTAGTATTTTAGAATAGCTTCAGATTTGACTGCTGATGCAACCCCCTTCACGTTCCATCTTATGCAGTATTGTACTATACTATTTGTCACTATCACTGGTAATAGCACATAGAACCAACTAATGCCACTAATCTATGACTTAAGAGTTGTGGCATGAAAGTCTTCCTTCTTACTTTTACTACATATAAGAGCACTTCTGTATATTAGATAACCATTAAAATTGTATATAAAGATCTCACTAATAAATTTCAGACTTTTTAGCACAATCTGTCAAAGGAGTAACACTTCCTGTGTACGTTATCTAAATAAATGAGAACAAGGTACACTAGGAGATAAATAAAACCAGTAAGTCAGCTGGCCTCTAAGCTGATTCACTAAAGAAATTATGATATCATAAAATATCAAGTGTAACTTTACCAAAGTGCTGCACTGTGCTTGATTTTCCCTCTCCATCCACATGCAAGCAATTACAGAAACCGCAAATTATTATATCTATATACATCTGTGTGTACTGCAGAAAGGTATAATCTATCCTAGTAGTAAGATCCTCATAGTCCTTGAAGTCAATGAAAGCCAGTACCATGACATCAGTTTACAAAAGAAAAGACTTAAATGAGGTTTGCCTTACTTAAGGAGCATACTCACTACCTCCTTCCTAACCTAAGTGATTGAATAGGGCCTATGTCCCCAGTTGTAGCTATGTGTCCAGTATAACTTTCAAGTCTCTTCAGCTCATGTTGATATTGTTGTATTAGTGTATTTCCATAATTTAAACTTGTTTATGTTCCAGACTGCTCCATTTTTGCTACATCTTCAATGGTAAAATCTGTAGTGGAGAACAACTCATGTGGACTCAGTCAGAGTGCTTTCCCCTCTGACTAATGGCACGTATCTATTTACAGTGGACAGTGATGACTGGAAAAGCTGTAATCTTAGTTTGCCCTTCTACCCCTGTTTAATATAACAAAGAAAAGGTTGTTGCCCTTCTTCTTCCTTTTTTCTACCAGAGATTTATTTGGAGACATAGATGGGGGTCAGTCTAATTTCCTTTGTGTCCCTGCTGCCACTGCTGTACCTCATGTTACTACCACATAAGAAGATTCAGTGGAAGTGTCAAGTCCTTTCAAACACTGTTCTACTTCCTCAGAGTTGTTGAATGTTTTTTGTCAGAAAAAGGTCAGCAGGGAAAGGGAGTTGCACTGAATACGTCGGCTCTCTTTAGTGTCTAAAATATGGTCAAATCATTTTCTTTCTATTGTAGAGCACCATGCGGTAGTCTGGATTTATTCATATCTGATGTCTTCCTATCCACAGGGTCATGGCCAAGCTTCTTGCTTTGTATAAAATAGCCTCCCTATCCTTGTAGTCAAAACACTTCACTATAAAGTGTCTCAGCAATCCATTCTGTGCATTTCAAGAATTGATCCTGTGGGCTCTTTCAATCTCTGGAGAATGTCTGAGCCCCAGTTAAGTGCCAAACTCTTTAAATAAAGGCAGTTGGGTCTTTCCCTTCTACCTTCTCGCACAGTCCCATAATTTTCGAATTGGTTCAATATGCCCTATTCTCCAGATCCTCTACTTTCCATTGCACTTATACAGAATACATGTGCAGATTTTGAATAACCGTAAAGAATTTCACAGTAAAGGCCCTCTGTTCCTCCCACTCCTGGCATTGCTGCATCAGTATAGATTAAATAGCCTTTAACTGTGCTGCACATTATGAATGCACAGAGAACAGGGAGCCAAAAGTAATTTAGCTTTAATTTGTGATATATCACCAGCAGAAGTCTGCTTATGTTTAGCTAGTGCCTGTGTAGATTCATGGAGTCCTGTAAGCTTATTCTTGATAGAGCTTGGATCTGCCAACATGCCTCTGTAATGTGAGACATGTCAGTGCTGAGGTTTCCGGATTAAGTGGAGCAGGCCAACAGTACCTTTTAACTTTCTGCTGTTTTCTCAACAAATTCAATACTTTTCTAGGCACTTATTAGGAGGTGGGATCTAATGGGCTGTGGACATGACTTAGAAGTCACATATTGTTTATCTCACATATGTATACTTGCATGTGAGACAATTGGCATCAGCTTGCATTTCCTTGTGTGTACCCGTGCATGCTCCAGTAGTTTTTTTTAATATATGTATTATAGGCCTTATTTCAGTTTGCTTTGTCTTTCTCATTTTCTGCTGTATTTGTCTTCATAGAAATAAGCCAAATGTAAGTAAGTGCTAAGGACAGGTTAGTTAAATGTAGTTTCTCAAGCAGTTAGTGCATTGGATTAAGGCTATGAGCTGCTGCCTGTCGAACACTGTTTGATTCTCTAAACTTTCATTTGCTTATTCTCTGACCTTAAGAAAGTTACTTAACCAGACAGTGCTTGGGGGTAACTGAGAAATTAGGCTATGCTCTTAAATGGTCTCCTGGACTGCATGCCTAGTTACTGCATATGAACATATGTCGGTCTGGTAGATGGTAAAAAGGCTGTCCTTCACTGCCATACCTGCAAAAATATTTAAACAAACACATGTGCTTAGGAAGACGCATTTTTGTGATAGATACTCTGATTTAATTATACTTAACTCTCTTGAGCTATTTTGTCTAGCCCAAGAATATTAAAAACAGGATATCCTAGACCTGTTTATCTGGCTGTCCACAAAGCTAAGAATGTCTTGTAATGTCTATGCTAATCTTGGCCGCTCATATTTTATTATTTCAGATATCTAGCTGGCATCACCATCCAATCTTTTAACAACTAAAGGACTAATCTATGACATACCGTTATGCATATTGTATATAATAAATGAAGATCAACTGTATTAACCTGATATTCTATCTGTACCAAAAATCTGGTTAAAGCCTTCTATTCACTGAATTAATTATTTATTAACAGGGTGAGAAGGTTGTGTTTAAGCAAACAACCTTTGCAATCAAAGCAGGCTAGCAATTTGCCTCAGACGCAGGTGGGTGACTCTGCTGTGACCACTAGCTGTACCTTAGACCACTCATCTTTTACCCTGGATCCCTCTGTTGTAGCACCTACAGCCACTATGGACTGGGGATTAGACACATCCTCTGTAGCTGTTGGGGTCCCCTCAGTGGGCAAGGGAGAGCCATCCTTGTTAATGCTAGGAGAGGGAACAGGGAAGGATTCCCTGTTTTGTCAGAATATTGTGCTCATTCCCTGGGAAGATGCTTCTGACCATAATAGCACAGTTGCTCCCAGTTTACCTCTCAAAAAGAAACAGAAAACTAAGCATGCATCTATTCCTCCTAAAATTTCCTCAGACAAGGGTAGTTTACTTGGTCTGGCTCAGGGTTTAATTCAGGCTATTGATTGTTCTTATAACATAGTTTCTGGTAAAATA
This sequence comes from Protopterus annectens, assembly GCF_019279795.1. NCBI lineage: Eukaryota > Metazoa > Chordata > Ceratodontiformes > Protopteridae > Protopterus > Protopterus annectens. The sequence goes on from NC_056726.1 coordinate 391,647,095, forward strand.
AAGAATGATGCCTCCTTTGCAGAAGAGATTCAAGATTCTGAATCTGGGCTGGAGGATAAGGGACCGATACAAGGTTTTCTTCTCTGGTTTCTGATTTATATTTGACCTCAGTTTCTGACTATCCATGTGAAGGGTTTTCTTTCTCTGAGACTATTGCTAGAATGTGTCAGTGTTTTCAGTGGGAAAACACTGAGGTTTCTCATTCCTCAGCAAATGTTTTGAGCTGTTACAAATGGAATTTACAGAACCTTCACCCATTCCTCCAGCTCTGTCAGCTTTGGAGGATGTGTGTGGGACTCCTTGCAATTTTCATGACAGTCAGCTAGCTGCCCCTATTAAGGCAGATAGAATGGATTGAGTTCTTAAATATTTTAAGTTGTGTATACACTCTTACACTCTTCCCAAACCTGATTCAGCACATATAGCTTTAGTTAATCTTACTGCTGCTTAATATTTGGTTAATTCCAATCTTACTGTTCCTGATAAGAGTGGAAAGATTATTGGTAAGTATGGAAAAAGTGTATGCTTCTGTAACTTTTATTTTCAGAATTTTGAAATGTCAGGCTCATATGTTTAATGTTTGTTCTGACTAATTTGAGAAAGCATGTGGAATGTTTTATCTGCAGATTTTTCTTGTGAAGAAAAATCTGCTTTAAATGATTTAAATTTTTCCAATGTACAAGTCACTACACATTGTTTACAATGTGTGTATGATCTGCTGATACATCTTCAAGGGCCATGGCCACTGTAACTGTTTTGAGGTTTGCATGGCTGTATGTTCAGAACCTCCCAGATTATGTTAAACATGAGATTTTAAATTCTCCTTTGGATAGAAATGTAGTTTTTGGCCCCTCTGCTGCAGAGGTGATCAAAAAGTGGGATGAAAGGGGTAAGCTTATACAGGGAATCTCTAAGATTTTTCAGCCTTCCTTTTCCAGGTTTTCCAAGGGATTCTCTAACTACTCTTCCAATTTTGTTAAGAAACAAAATAAACAGTCTCAACAAAATACAGATAAACAATTATTCCCATGCTGTCAATTTTCATTATGTCCTCATCTGTTGGATTTGAATCCAATCCTTGGATCTGACTCAGCGTTTCTTTAGCTCATGGCCACCAAAAAGCTTTTCATCTCCTCCGTTACCCATAATGCACCAACCCATAACATACTCCAGGTCTCATTTGCCATTTTCGCAGATAGACATGGTCACCTTCAGCTCTCAAGTGAGTCATTAAAACAATACTTCTTTCAGTTTTCTAATAGCCTATAATATTGTATCCCTTTCATTTCTATAAATCCTCCCTTTTCATACACTTGGTGTAATTTCTTTTTATCATTATTGGTAGTTATTGTTATCCTTTCCTGACTTTACACTAACTTGCCGTATCCATACTATCATTGGTACTGCTTTTTTCTTTTTCTCTTTCCTATTTAAAAAAAAAAGAGAGATTTTTTTCCTTTTATCTTTCTTCGTGTACTTTGTAGTTAAAGATGTCAGAAAAAAAGGTCCTTCTCATTTTAAGAAGTGCCAAAAGTGTGGGCACAAGTTGCCTTTGTCCAATGCACATTCATTATGCATTTAATTTCTGGGCCTGGATCATCATAAAGTTGAATGACAAACATCTAAAAACTTTAATCTGTGTGCCATTGTGGACCAAAAGAATAAACTCATTTTGAAAGGGTTACTCCCTGCTTTTCTGAGGCTGTTACTGGAGTTCAACCCTGCCAGTCTAAAGCTACGGAAACCTCCACTAAGTCTCCTAAACCTTCAGGATTCTCAATTCCTTCATCCATGGAACCACTTAAGAAAAAACATAAATCAGATCCCAAGACTACTTCTATAATACCAGCACCAGATCTGACAATACCCTCCTCAGATCCAAGACCCTTACCAAGAACTAGATTCTCACACACTATTGATCCAGTACCTTCCAGAGTGTCTTCTCCTTTGATGGAATGCTGACACTCTAACTCCCCATCCTTAACTTCTTGTCATTCTTCCAGAAGTCTGACCAAAGCTAATGTGGACAGAATGATGAGAATATTTCTTTCGGTACAGATACAGATGGAAGTTTTCCTGGCTCCTACCCCTTCAGATCAGGAAGCCCTACTTTAGACTACTCCACCTCTCTCGGTTCCTTCTCCAATCTGGCCATCCATTATGGAGCCCTTGGATCTGAGTATGTCATGTCCGTCTGGATCAGATCCAAAGATATTTGTATCTTCAGCTCTGAGGAATTCTCTGAACATTCTGGCTGTGATGGTTTTGGAGCTTGATGACTCTGAGCCATAGCTTCCCTGTCAGATCCAAGGTGTTACAGTCGACTCTGAAGTTGTCGGGCCATCTCTGCCTCTTAGAGCCTCGACACTGGACAGCTCAGCTCTGACCTCAGCATCAGCTGGATTGGCCACGGGGCAGAGGTAGCTGATGGGTCAGAAATATGGCTTCTCAGCTTCATGGGCTGCCTTCTCTCCAGGGCACTCTGCCTTTGAGTTGGTGGAGAGAGTTTTTTGTGCCTTGGCAAGACAGATGGTATCTCCCACTCAGATCTTCCCTCTGGACCCCAGATGTCTCAGTGCCTTGAGCCACATCATTCTACACCACAGGGACAGTCAGCTCAAAGTCTCCAGGCTACCCAGCAGGGTATTGCAATCTTTTCCAACACTTCACCAGAAAATCCCACTGAGGAAGTCCCTAGGAAGAGGAAGTGCAAGAGGAGGCACTTAGACTCCCCTCAGGAGTCTGTCACCAAGGATACTGATTTCTATGAAGGGGAGGGGTCTCCAAGATCACCATCTAAAGACATTTAATTCAGAGACATTCTTCAGATCCTTAAACAGAGTAATGTTTGATTCTCTGATAACCCTTCCAAAGAGGAATCAGTATTCCTGGAGGCCTTTGGAGCTGGCCCATCTACCTCCTGGGTTACTCCATCTGCAGACAAACTTAATGACTTGATCTATAGGTGGGCATGGAAGGAGCCTGACTCAGTTGAGACACTCCCCAAAAGACCAGATCAGGTTCTGGTTCCACCTATAGGTAGGGAATTCTGGAACAAGGGGATGCCCACAGCTGTTATATTCGTGGCAGCAGCCACCAAGAAGGAACTTGCTGAGCAGAGTTCCTCTGTCTATTCCCCTAACTGGAAGTCTAGGACATTGGGCAGATTTGGGAAGTCTATGTATGCTTCAGTGACTTTTGCCATTAGGTCACTGAACTACTTGGCATACTTTACAAGACTACAAAGGGACTTAATATAGGAACTTTCAAAATTCCTTTCTGGGACCACTACTGCTGAGGCTCAGACTTCTGTGGCCTCACAGTTGGCTACCCTAAAATCTATTTCTAATTCGTCCATGAGGCTTATCTCGCATGCAGCTGAAGGTTCCACAAGGGGGGTGGGTTTAGGCATTTCCATCAGGAGGCATGCCTGGATGCTCCTGTGTGATTTTTCAGAGTCCTTCAAGTCCTTGTTCGTCAGTGCACCCTTTGAAGGCAGTTCGTTGTTTAGCTCCAAAGTTAAAGGCACTCTCTCTATGTGTGAAAATGACAGAAAGACCCTCTCTGCAGTGGGCATATGTTTTCAACTCCTCAAAGATCCTTTTCTAGGAATCAACAAGGTATACAAAAGATGTGGTTCAGAAAGTCCCAGGATCCTTTCCAAGATCTATGTGGAGATAGTTCCCCCAGGGACAGAATGGAGAATTCAAATAGATGATGACACCCACAGGGCAGAGGAGACCCACAGAACCAGGGGTCCAGAGATTCCTTCCCCAATAGACCCTACCTGTGCTCTTGAAAGGAGGCCCAATTTTTCCCCTCTGGATGCATCACAAGAGATACGTAGGTGCAGAGGATCATATCCAGAGGTTATATTATTCCCTTTCCCTTCCACCTCCTTTTGTGTCAAACTTTCCTGATGTTCCACCCACTCAGAGGAAAGCAGCAGCAATAGGAATACAAAAGCTGCTAGATAAAAGAGTCCTCCAAGAAGTGTCACCAGACCAGATAGAATCTGGAACTTACACAAGATTCTTTTTAGTGCTGAACAAACCAGGGGACTGGAGACCAGTTTTTGATCCCAGCAACTTGAACAAATTGGTTCATCACACATAGTTTCAGATAGTTGCAGTTAAGTCCATTCTGCCCTTTTTGGGCAAGGATGACTGGATGTGCTCCATAGACCTTCAGGATGCATATTATCACATAAAACTGAACAGACAATCCAGAAGGTATTTATGCTTCCAGCTGGGAGCCAGTCACTACCAGTTCAGAGAACTGTCCTTTGGCCTCACCAGAGTCCCAAAGATGTTCGCCAAATGCATGGCAGTGGTAGAAAGCTCACTTGAGACTGCAGGGATTCCCAGTGTTTTCAAACTTACTGCAGGGATTCTGAGAGTTTTCATACTTAGACAACTGGCTCATTACCATCTCAATTAGGCATCTACTAATAAGATTGAGAGATCATGTACTCCAAATTTGCTCCCATCTGGTGATAACCATAAATTACAATAAGTCTCACTTACAACCATCTCAAACATTGGAATTCATAGGAGCGGTTTTCAACACAGTATCAGTGACAGCTTCTCTTCCTCCTTCTTGAGTGCAAACTATCAAATTCCAGGTTAGGAAAATAGTTCACAATACCAAAATTTCAGCCCGGTTGATTCTTCAAGTCAATGTCAGCAACTATAATTTTAGATCTTCTAGCAAGATTTCATATGAGAATTCTTCAATGGATGCTAGCAACACAATGATTGATTCTTTATCAATGCATGTCAGGCCAAATAGGATTCACTCAGGCATGCAAGAAATACCTTTGGTGGCGGATTTGATCAGATCAGGTTTTACAAGGTCATCCTTTCATTCTCCCTCAGTCCAAGGCCATAGTGACCACAGACACATCCCAGACTGGGTGGGGTGCACTTCCTGGAGAAACAGTCCAAGGCACTTGGTCCCCTGAAGAGGCCAACAATGTCCTGGAAATGAGAGCAGTGCTTTTAGTTTTCTACCTGTGTGGCCATGATTACTGGAATTTGGCAATCTTTTGGTATTGAGATGGGCCCTTTAGGGGGTGATAGGGGGTGAAGTTGGCACTGACTCGATCTGCCAGGATATTGGCAATATCCTTGGGATCAGTATATTTAATGCCATTCTGTTGTAGTTCAGAGCAGATCAGAGCATTGCCATTTAGATTCTTGACATAACTATAGAATGCCTTGTGGTTGTCTTTGGAATCTTTAGCAATTTTATTTTTGTAACTTGCTTTGGAGGATTTTATGAGGGATCTCAGCTTCTTACTGAGGCTGGTAAGGGAGTTTTTTGCATCCTGGGATTTTCCTCTTTTCTGCAACAGTTTCTTCCTTCTGTTGTATAGTTTGTTTATAGCAGAGAACCACCAGATTGGCTCCCTTTTTTTGGAGGAGAGCATCTTGGTTCTATTTGGGATGGCACGATTCATGCATGAGTGGATGTGCTCGTATAGTGCCTTAGTGTAGGATTCAGCAGTCGAACTTTAAGCTCCCGTCTGCATGGGTGTCATGAAGTTTGTCACTTCTGACTTGAGTAGCATGACGTTGGCTTTGGAGAAGTTTTTTACAGAGGTTTCCTTACTGGGGTGTGGGAGCGTGACGTGGATGTCAAGGGTGATTAGCTTATGGTCAGACCTGACCAATGAGGGGGTGACCATTGGTGTGGAGCATCTATCTCCCATGTTGGTAATGACCAGGTCTAGGATATTGGAGCCCCTGGTGGGACAATGGATTAGTTGATCCAGGGTATTGGAATTTATGAATTCCAAGAACCATTGGGAAAAGGTGTTGGTACCCGAGTAGTTTTCCCAGTTAATGGCAGGGTAGTTGAAATTACCCAGTATTAGGGTGTTTGGTTATATCTTAATATAAGTATGTTTAGAAAGGTGTAGTGAGAATCTTGGGGCATGGTGGGGATCTGTACAAGGCTACAATTTGGATTGTAGTCTTACCTAGTGTTAGTTGCACCTGGAGAATTTCAGATGCATTGTATTGGGCAACTAGCCTGGAGGTGTGAATATCCTTGGTGAATATGGACACTCCTCCACCTTTAGTGTTTCGGTCTTGGTTTGGTGGCTGAAAAGTGTGGTAAGAGTTGTAGCCTGGTATTGCAGGGGTGCTCTCTGGATCCTTGAACCAGGTCTCAGTTACTGCACAGATATCAATGTTCTCCATTTTTAGGAGTGCATTTTAAGGTTTAGACTTCTAGCATTGAGTAACATTACCATCAGATTTTGCATGCCTGTATCTGTTCTGGTGGTGGCTTGGTCCTTTGAACCTTATCTAAAAAAGGCACTATAGCGGTAGCAAGAGCTTTAGCCAGTAACCTGAATCCCAGGGGTGACAGGTGCAGACCATCTCTGGCAAAGCATTGTGGTTTGTTGATCATGTCGTCCCAGGCAGACAGATACTGAATCCCCTTTGAATGACACCAGAAGCTTAGTCAGTTGTTGAAGTCAATCATTTTGTCCTTATACTGTGGTATCATTCTGGGCAAAGGCAGGATGCTACTCAGGGCTAGGGTCATACCTGCCTGGGCTGTGATCCAAGAGCTCTTCCATGTCTCTTTTCATGTAGTCTAGGGAGGTATGTCTCAAGTCATTCACTCCAACATGGACAATGACCATCGTATTGAGTGCACGCATTATGTGGTGGATCCTGGCACCTGAAAGGCATCTGACTGTAATTTTCTCCTTGTTCAGCCTGGTGAGTGGGACATCAGTGTGCCTGACTATAGAGATGCCTATGACTAAAGTGAAGGGTACATTTTCTTGCCTTAGGGGCTGTTGTTGGGTGGCACACTGGTGTTGTGAGTTGTGTGTCACTTTGGTTGTGACTGGTGTTTGCGTTTCAGCTTTGGAGGTCCTTGTTGCTTGGGCAGGTTAATGTTAAGGGCCTCCGCATATGTGGGTTTAGTGTTGCTATGTGTGGGTGTTGATGGTATGGGTTTTGAAGGGCTTTGTGTTGCTTGAGGTGTAGTGCTGGTGTTAACCTTCTCCTCTTGACTGTCTAGCACAATCTTGGCTGGAGAGAGCTTTGCTTCCAGTTTGGCTATGTAAGTGGATCTCTCGCAGGTTGTAGTGTTGGGGTGGTAGGAGGAGAGGGGTGTCTGTGTACAAGAGGCAGTTGCTGCATTGCCCCAGCATGCCCAGATTCACCAGGTGGACAGGAGAAATCACCGGAAGCTGACCCTTGGGTATGCCTGTTTAGGTGCTTTTTTGTCACGTACAAGAGCTGTTTTCCCTTACTTTTGCAAGGTACTTTGCATTTACAGGATGTTTAGTGCCTACGATTAATTCCTCCTTATTAACAAGGAGAGTTTAGTGCTTGTATCAGTTTAAGGCTTCCTAGTGCACTCATAAGTCACATGCACTACAAGCGTCATAACAGTAGGGGACGTTCCCTGATGTCCTGGCCAAATTTCCCCTTGTAGTATAAATACCACCTATGGTCTCCTCTGAAAACAGTCTACTAGCCTAGTGGGAATAGCACAGTTGACAAAGGATAAGTAACAAGGATAAACAAAATGTAATGAAGATTTTGTGAAGATATTGTTTAAGTATAATAGTGACAAATTTGTCCACCCAGTGTCCAATAAACAGTTTAATTTTAACTGTGTTGCCACTTGTAATAGTACTAACGTGGTTTATCTTGCTACCTGTGTAAAATGTGATTAATTTTTCATAGGAAAGACTACAAGGAAATTAAAAGAGGGTATTACAGAGCATAAGTCAGCGATAAGAAGAAATAATAAGAATAATGCACTGTTTACACATTATGCACAATGGTGTGGATCATAGTTTTAAATTTAGAGTGATAGATAGTGTGAAGAAGAGACCTAGAGTTGGTGACTTGAATAATTATCTTGAGAATAAAGAATATGACTCAGTATCAAGCCTGTACGTGTTAAAATACAACAGTAAAATTTTGACATACACCTTTAAGAATGTTTTACAAAAAGTTTTAATTGATGGTATAGTGTGATTTGTTGGCTGTGGTCATGTTACCTTCTGGCTCTTATTTAAATGCATTGTAATATGTTATGTACTGTTTTAGCATTGAGAAGCTTTGCTGCATTAAAGTCTGTTTTTCCTGACGGTGGAGTTGTGTCTTCTATAGTGGCTTTTTTGTTCCAGCTCTCAATGTACCAGTTATTTGGCTCTAATTAAGGGTTATCTTGCCCAGGTAAAAGTCCAATGAGACAAACTAAGCACTTACACAATTATCTAAAAAGAAATGCAGCGTATTACTGTTTTTGTTTTAAGCAAGAAATATCTTTATTAAATTATCACTTATGACATAGACAATCACACATTGATATAAATAGGTTCATAGGAGGTTACTAGGTTAGCAGCCCTAGAGCCTTTACAAGCCTAGCCATGTTAATCCCAAGTATCCCCATTTGTTATTTTCTGGGTAGTTTGCAGAAAAAATTTATGAACAGAGTAGGTCTGTGATCAACACCAGCTACCCCTGTCCATGAGGGACATGGATGCCACCCCAGGGGCGAATTTGCAAACTCCCATCCAATTATTTAGGTTGCTTTTGAATAGGGTCAGTGAGGAGCTCTGTTTTGCATGAATAAGTAGTCTATTGCAGAGGAGCAGCAGTCTGTGGGAGACATATTTTTCTCTCCAGCGTGATCTGTTAATGTGAAAAGCTAGGTTGAAATCCCTAGAGCAAGTGACTCTTGAGCCATTTGACTTCCAAATGTGGCGCATTTCCATTAGGGCAGGGATAGAGATTGCCCTGCAGGCCAGGCACAAATCACCTCTCAGCAGCCTATAAGATAAAGAGTAAAGTGAAGAATTTCAGCCTACTCCATGTAGGTTATGGTTTGGAGTCCCTGTATTTTCTTAGTGAGAAATCTCCGAGGTCTCTCCAGCTGCTGCAGGTGCCTGGTGAGGTACATACAAAAGGGTGCATTATACCCTATTAGTGGACAGATGCGGGCCAAGCACAGTGGAGTAATAACATCCCTTGACCTGGATTATATGTCCTTGCATATGAGGTGCACTATTTAGAAGGCTGTCCTTACCACTGTGGAAACTTGGTGGTCAAAGTACAGATTGCTATCAACCTGTGTTCTAAGTCTCACACCACTGGGCTGGTACAAAGGGAGTTGCTGTCAATATGGAATTTGTCAGGAATTCCATTTTGCCAAAGGGAATAATAATGCATTTCTTTTTTGCATTTAGATTTAGACCATGGCTTTGGCACCAATAATTTGTTTGTGTTAGCCCTTCTTGTAATATGTTGCCATTGTTGGGAGACACAATGCTTGCTCCCAGTTTGTAGGTATCAGTGAACTTGGTGAGCCAAAGGCCATCTACTTTGGCCTGGACTTATGTGAAACAGATGCAAAAGAGTAAGGGGCACAGCACAGACCCCCTGTTGCACTTCACTGCTGATGGGTCTACTGGTGGAGGTGGAGTCACCAGTTTTGACAGAGTGTATTCTGTCAGTGAGCTAGTTGGCTACCCATCCCTATCTGGGAGTGTTTGTCAATGACGCCAGAGTGGGAAATTGTGTTGAAAGCCTTGGCAAGTTTGAGATAGGCTGTGTGCACTGTCTTACCTTCGTTTATGGCTTTTGTGACATTCTCAAAAAATTCTACCAGGATTAAAAAGTATATCTAACCTTAACAAAGCCAAACTGGGTTGGGTCCAGTGTTTGGAGGTTGCCTTTGTCCTTGTTGATAAGGTCCATAATAATTCTTTCCATGGCTTTGCAGATGAGGCTAGTTAGACTTATGAGTCTGTAGTTCCCAGGGTCAGTTGATGCCCTCTCCCCCTTTGTACAGGAGGATTGCTGTTCTCCATTCTGCAGGAACATAGCCAGTTCTTAAGCTATGATTAAAGAGTGCGCCAAGTGAGTCCTCTAGATCTTGTTTTTGATTGTTCATTAAACAACCTGGGATATTATCTGGTCCCATTGAAGCTGTGTTTTTTGGCCTTCATGAGCGCAGAGATAACCTGTCTAGAGATGCTAGGCAGAGGGCTGGTGTCAGGTATGTTTTAGGATATGGTAGGAAGGGATGGGGGTGAAGTATGCTCTGAATTTGTCAGCTAGCAGGTTGGTGATATCTTCCAGTGTAGTATGAGTGATCCCATCTACAACCAATTCAGCACATAGCTGGGCATTCTATTTTAGACTTTGGATGTAGTTAAAGAATGCCATATGACTATCCTTGGCTAGGGATGTGATTTTAGTTTCATAATTTTATTTTAGAAGATGTGATGCGCGTGCCCTGGCTCAGCAGTCAAGGAGCCTCAATCCTCATGACTAACACCAGTGAGGGGCGTCTCATATAGGAGGAAAGGATAATAAATACACACAGTAAAGTGCAATTTCCCTTAAGACCGCACAGAGATCACAGTCAGTCCAGGGCTGGTCGCTCCCTTGCTCTCCAGGTCCCCAATAAGACTCCCCACTGGCACAGCTATAGGGTCCAGATCTCGGCCAGCTGGGCAAGCTAAAATCTCCAGCACCCTCTCTGTCCAACCAGTGCTTCATGTTCCTGCCCAAGTAGTTGATACACACACACTTTGAGATAAGTGTTTATACAACCACACAGACATTCCTCGAGAAGGCTGGCACAGTTCTCCAGCTGTGCCCCTTTTACCCAGACTATACGATAGAAATCACTGCCACCACCCAGCTAATATTTATAAGCTACTCAAAGGCCCTTAAAAGAGTGTCTAATTATTACTGTGCAATATTATTATCCAATTGGTAGTATCGCCCAGGGCTAAAGCTATAGGAGTGGCTTTGTACAATTTGACCAAAGGCATGCAAGTACTCTTAAGAGCTTAAATTATCTCTACACAAAACAGCCACAGTTGAAAGGTTTTAAAATATTTAATAATAATTAAAAACACAAGACAATATTTTTTACTACACAGTGCTAGTCAAGAGTTAAGAGATCACAGCAAAATACTTAAAATAATTCAGTAGTACAGTTCTGACATCACAAAAAACACTTAATCTAATGTTATCTTTCTAGTTTCCAGCTATTTCTAAGAGAAAACACAAGTCTAAGATAAACTTACATATAGAACACAGGCAGAGTGCCGATGAGATGGATGGTCAAGACAAAAATGCTTCATGCCCTCTTATTCTCCCTGTTTATAAAATCACATTCCTGGTTCCCATTACATCATTCTTCTCGCTTCCCAGGGTTCCCAGGCTAATGGAAACTACATTTACATTCTTAACATCTCCTTGTGTTATCTTACAGCTGGTTAGGAAGCAGAGCAATAAAAATTAATTTGCATGTTTAAATCTAGCAATTTAACTCTTGATTAAAACAATAGAAAGAATGTCTTCATCTAGACAGGCTGGAGCTGACTTTAGATCAAAGGGTCACAACATGCTTTACTCAGTCAGCTTTCTGCCAGCATAGTGTACTGTTGTTACATTTTTTTCAGTTCCACATGTAACTCTATTTTCACCATTTAAGACAACAAGCCTGTGGTTTACATTAATATTTACAGATGACAGAATTATCTCCAACATTCTATCTGGCTTGGCTGGCAACCTTCACAGAAGACTTTCCTATTTAGGCTTAGGTTTGAACTCTTCCTCTGCAGAGTGATATCCTTCCTACTTTTAAACAACAGTTTCTTTCTCTTCTTATATAATCTGTTTATGCTCGAAGCCCATCACAATGGCTTGCTTTTACGAGAAGACCTGGTGGTCAAGTACAGCAGAATTTATGCAGTCGCTTAAGTGTTTGTGCAGGGCATTTGCATACACTTCTGCATAATGATTATTGATGTCTGTGATTGTGGCTGGTATGATGTTTTTATATATATACCATTGCTTAGTATGCTGTAGTTAGCTTTGGTGAAGGTTTTATAATTTTTGTTTTTGTGAGGGTGTCAGTCCCAGTAGTTACTTCAAATGAGAATGATTTGTGGTCTGACATAACCAAGGAGGGCATCATGCATGGGAAAATACAGTGACCCCCCCATGCTGGTGAGTACTATGTCCAGAACATTAGAGCCTCTAGTGGGGGGGTGCAGACTATATGTTCCAGAGCATTTGTGTTAACAAAGTCCAGTAACCTCTGGGTGAGTGTATTTTTGATCATGTATGTTTCCCAGTCTATGGAAGGATAGCTGAAATCTCCCATGACTAAAGTGCTGGGCTGTATGGTGAGGGAGTCCAGTAAATTGATATAGGTGGTGTGTTTATCCTGTTTCATAGTGGGGGTCTATAGCTAGCTATGATGTGGTATGGTACTTTCCCAATAGTTGATTGGACATGGAGTACTTTGACAGAATCATGCTGTTTAACCAGTCTGAAAGGGTATTTGGTTTTAATGAAGGTGGACACACCACCACCTTTGGTTCCTTCATGCACATTTTGCGGTCAGAACATGTGGAAAGCATTGTAGCCTTTCAAGACCAGAGTGCTGTCAGCAGCCTTGAACCATGTCTTGGTAACTGCACATACATCAGCATCCTCCAAGGTGAGAAGTACTTCCAGGCAGTGCAATTTCTTGTCTAAACTCCTAGCATTAAGCAGCAAGACCCTGACTTTGTCTTGATTTGATTTTGTTACTTTGGAACATTTGTTGTTTTGACATTGCCTAAAAAAGGCATTATGGGGGAGGCAAGATCCTTTGCCAATAACCAAAAGCCTAGGGGGATAGGTGCAGACCATTTCTAGCAAAGCAACAAGGTCTGTCTACCATATCCTCCCAGGTGATACTGGATCTCCCAGGACTGACACCAAAAGCTGAGCCAATTGTTGAAGTCAATCATTTTTTGTTTGTATTGTGGCATAATTCTGGGTGAGGGTAGGATATTGCTTAGGGCTAGTGACATACTTGTCTGGGACACATAATCAGAAAATTCCAGCTTGTCTTTCTTCATATAGTCCAGAGAGGTACATCTTAAGTCATTCACTCCAACATGGACTATGACAGAGTCATAATAGTACTTGTTGTTGAGTGACTTGAGTGCATGCATGATTTGTCAGATCTTTTCACCAGATAGGCAACTGACTGCAACCTTCTTCTCCTCCAGTCTGTTGAGGAGGTCATCTGTGTGTTTCACTATGAAGTCGCCTATGCCCAAGACGTTTGATGTGTTTTGCCTTAGTGACTTATTTGTCTAGACACAGATGTGTGTTGATATATGTACTGGTTTCTTTATGTTTAGTGGTGAGTGTGGGTGGTGTGCATTTGAGTGGTTTCTGTTATTTTGGTAAGGTTTTAGTGAGCACCTCTATTTACGTGGGTGTATGTGTCATCACCTTATTTTGTGTGACAGGTGATGTTTGCATGAGAGGTGAACCATGTGGGCTAACAATCTGTTTGATGTCTAGTTTGTTTTTATGTGAGAGACTTGAGTCCTCTTCCACATTGTATTTAAATCTGTCACATAGGGCGTTAGTTTGCTTTAGGAGTAAATGGTTGTCAGTATACATGAAGCACTTGCTACATTGCCTCAAGATGTCCATATCAATTAAGCTAGCAGGAAAAATTATTGGAAACTGTCCATCCATTGTGGCAGGATTTTTTTGAATGTGGTATTTGGAAAGGAAGTGGCCTAGCTGGATTTAGTCACAAACAGCAAAAATGAAGCAGCAATAACAGAGTGCAGTGCTGGCTTAAAACGTGCTTATTTTTCATTTTTTTCCAGTTGATGAATTGGATTTCACTGCAGATGCACACCAGATCTCTGGCTAAAGTTGCCAAATGTTGAGCAGCTCCAGTAACTCAGTGCAAACCCACACAGACATGAGGCATATATGCAGGCAAATTTAAACAGTTTTAATGCAATTACCAATGGGAAAGTCCCAAACTGAGCCTTTCTCCAGCAATCCCCAACTCAGATGGGTCCTGAGCTACACACTTCTGCAACAAGGGTACAGGGAGGCCTTCTTAATTAAAGATGGCTGGTTTAAGATCACAGTGATACCAAACTGTCTAGATTCAGTGGGTTTGAATCTAGCTTATTCTATGTAAAGAAAGGAAACACAATTTCTACATGGGAAGGAGTAAGGGAGAGTCACTTAAAGGTCAAAGTGAAAGTGTTTATTGGTATCATATTAGATGACCTGCAGTGTTACCACCCTCTACACAAACTGGTAACTCTTTGAGCAGCTGTGAACAGTGGGAGACTATGGAGAGTATTTCCTATAGAGTATTTTAAACTAGACAGGTTTGCTTATATGCAAGCACAGGGGGGTTGCTTATATGCAAGCACTGGTAACTGCATTTGCACATCGGATTTATATGAGCAGAATGAAACACTTTTATAAAGTTAAACCTTAAGGCCAATCAGATAAAAGCACAATAAGCTACCAACCAGTAGTTTCCACCTTGAATGGGTTGAATTTAGCTCTCTCCTCCCACCAGAGTGCAAAATAACCCTTTCAATGTAAACCAAACTGGCTTGGCACTCAAGTGAAGTAACAAATGCTTTATACCAGAAGTAAGAATTCCTGCAATATCAGGAATCCTTGGAAATAAGTTAATTAACCCTGAGAAATGTTCACAACACACAAAACTTTCCAAAACTTAGAAATATTCTGGCAGACTCACTCAGAACAGCTTTTGCAGTATCAGAGGAGATTATGAAATATCAGAATATTGTTAAAACAAGCTAAGAGCAGGTCAGTACAGTAACAAACATATGAAGTTTCTTTAACAAGTGCAGCCTTTAAAATGGTGATAAATTCAGCAAAATAAACAAATGCAGCACAGAAGTGTTAAATATCACTGAAACGGTTACAGCAAGTACAAAAATGTATTTATATCAGCTTTGTAGGCCAGATTATTTTAGAAGCAATCCAAATCTTACATTCACAGGTGTCCAAGCCAATCACAAGGAAGTTCTGAATAATTGAAAACAAATCATATTGGCACAATCTCAATTGCAAGCATTTTACATCACAAACTACATCAACACAATTCTAGTGGCAAACATTATACATCACTCATAATCTATCCAATCATTGTCAGTCAAACATTACATAGCTCATTCAAGTCCTGCCTTCTTTTAAACCTCATTCCTCCCTTGTATATATTGTTCCCACAATTCCCTTTTTTATGCAATTTGCTCCTACCCTTTTCTAAAAATCCCAATTCCAATTGTTTTATCTCTGTTACTATAGTCACTACTTCTAGTACAGCTGGCTTAGACTTTGATTTCCATTTTCTAGTAATTGTTTTTTTGGCAACCACCATAATTAGACTCAGCAAGGCCTTACTATGTCTAGGCAATTCTGATTCTGTATCATAGCTCAGAAGAATAATTTCCTTATTTATACCAATCTGCTCACCCAGCATCTCTGACAGAGTAGTCTGCAGTGAATTCTTAAAGTCTGCCAAACCATTACACTTCCGGAAAATATGTTCCCAGTCACCACACTTCCAGCATTTGCTGAATACCAGAAAAAAATTCTCAGCAGTCTACTTAGGGTATAAACGTATCTATGCAAACATTTCTGAGCAAATCCTATATCTTTTAGATTTTGTTGCATATTTGGGAGGCATACATATATCCCCCATTGTTTCTTTGGTAGTTGTTTATCCAGTTTCTCTTCCCAATCCTTTCTAACCTCCCCTGATTAACTGTTATAGTTACCAGGCTGTATTTTATATGCTGTGCTAAATATTCCTTTTTTAACAGCAGCTTCTGTTCTAGATTCTAGTAAAAACTCCACTAATGCTGGTCTTTCATTTAGCCCCCCCCCCCCATTTCTTTCTCTTTGCCTATTCTGTGATATTAGTCCCTGATAGGGAAGGCAGTCTCTAAACTGCTGTCCAAATGAATTATTGGTGTCTTCCCATTCTATTCCCTTTACCTCTATAGTTATTTGCTCCCACTACCTTGGTTCCTTTACCAGTTTTCTCCAGTAAAGTCCAGCCCCCTCTTGCCTATTAGCTGTATCCCTAATGGCAGTCATTCGTATTGGCAGAATTTCCTTTCTCCATTTCCATGTTGGCTTAGTTCTTAGAATACTTTCTGCTTCTTTATGAATATAATATTCTGTATGATTATTCTTATTCTCCTTAAAGGTCTGGATCCAAAATTCTAATCTCTCCTTGTTTCTTGAGCTTCCCCCTGCTTCATCATCATTCCTTTCCACTTTGAATTATAGGTTTCTGCTTGTGCTATGTATAGGAGCCTTAATTGTTACTCTGAAATACCACTTCAAATTGGGTAATCCCACTACACCTGTTCTATTGAAAGAATCAGCTTATTCCACATGACTCTTGCCATGTTTCCCTCCCAGATAAAATCCTTCAGCACTTTATTAATTACTATCTGATCAGTATCAGCAAGAAACTACGTTCTCTCATAAAATCATCCAAGGCTAGCTTCGAAAGAAAAATTGCCATGAACACCAAAGATAACCACAAGGCATTCTTTAGCTATGTCAAGAATCTAAGTGGCAATTCTCAGATCTGCTCAGAGTTAGTGCAGAATGGCACAAAATACACTGAACCAACTGATATAGCCAACATCCTGGCAGACAGGTTCAGTGCAAACTTCACCCCCCCTCTCACCTCCAAAAGGGCCCATAACTATAACAGCAGAATGTAGTGCCCCTAAAATCACAGACACTCTGGTTAAAACAGCCCTCTCCAAAGCAAAAAACACAGCATCAATGGGACTGGACGGTGTCCCGGGCTGCGTCCTACACAAGCTCAAAGATGAACTAACCCCTCAGCTAAACACACTGTTTAAACTCAGCCTCTCCACAGGCTATGTGCCCACAGAGTGGCACACAGCAACAGTTATTCCGCTCCACAAAGGTGGCACCACAATGGACCCAGGGAACTATCACCCTATAAGCCTGACTAGCTTGGTCTACAAAGCTGTGGAGTGTATCATCATGGATCTCATTAACAGAGACATTGGGGACCTCCAAACACTGGACCCTACCCAGTTCGGCTTTGTTAAGGCAGATCATGCCTCCTAAACCTGGCGGACTTCTTTGAGACAGTTACCAAGGCTATAGACGAGGGAAAGGTGGTCCACACAGCCTACCTAGACCTCGCAAAGCCCTTCTACACCATTTCTCACTCAGGTATTATAGACAAGCTCACCAGCCTGAACATAAACCCGTACGTCACGAGATGGGCTGCCAACTGGCTCACGGACAGAACCCACATGGAAAGAGTTGCAGGAGCTAGGTCTGACTCTAAACCAGTTACAAGTGGCATTCCCCAGGGCTCAGCCCTAGGACCCCTCCTGTTCAGCATATACTTCTCAGAGGTACAGGCAAGCACAGGAGGAATATGGCTGACCAGGTTCACAGACGACTGCAAACTAGGGGCTATAATTGACTCTCTGGCTGACACAGACATCCTCCAAAAGGGTCTCACTGAGACAGATACCTGGTGTTAAAACCATAGCCTCGTGCTAAATGCCAAAAATTGCATAGTCATCTCCTTTGGAAAAAACAAAGTAGCCATAAACTGTCACATAGGTGGTAGCCCCCTAAATACGGAAGACGTGATAAGGGATCTGGGGACGAAGTAGATAGTAACCTCTCCTTCGATAATCACATTGCCAAAGTGGTTAGAAAATCCTTCTATGTGGCCCACCTAATCACAAAAGGGTTTGCATCCAGATTGAAAGAGGTCATTGGGCCCCTCTACACATCACTCATCAGACCCATCATAGAGTACAATGCCCCATTTGGGATGTGCCTTACAAGACACCTGCAACAACTGGAAAGACCAAAGAAGTACATCACCAAGAGGATCACTGGCCTCAAGCAGATGCCCTATGCAGCTCGACTGGAGAAACTTCAGCTGTACTCGGTTGCATACCACCTACTCAGAGGTGATCTCTGCCTGACATACAAGGCCATGTCCAACCCAGAATTGATGGACATGCTCCACATAAAGAAAACCATATCCCTTCGAGCCACATGCTCCAGGGATGTAAACCTCACCAAACAACAATAAATAGGATGTGCTGGAGGGGTAGATTCCTGTCCCAGAGACTTCCCATGCTTTGGAACAAGATTCCAATCTACATTATGCAGAGCTCCTCGTAAACCCTCTTTAAGATAAACCTTGACGAGTGGATGGGAAACAGAAAGTTAACCCCAGGGATCACTTCAATGGCTCTGCTGGACAGAGGCACAGGGAACTAATCTAAGGGGGCGGCAAAAGCCAACACATTCTGGCTAGGCTTATAAATGCCTTCAGGCAGATAGCCTAGTACCTACCTATGAACCTATGAACCTATGAACTATCCACAACTTCTCTGGTTGATAAAATATGCCTGGCCTGTGTATAAGACTAAAGGGACTAAAACATTTTAACTGCTTGCATCTTACTATCCATATCCATATAACACAGCTTCCATTTTTCAGTTTTTGTTTTTCCTTTAGTCTTTTTCCACATGTCTTTAGCTGCCACATTGGAATTATTTTAATCCATACTGTTAAATACTTAATTTTATCTTGTCTTCATAAATATGGATACTGCTAAAGCAATTCATCTGTTTCTTTTTTTGTATTTATTTGTGAGGCCATTGATATTTAAAGACCATACAGAAAGCATCATTGTATTACAAAGTTATTATTCCCACCTTTTATGTATAACAGCTTATTGTTAAATGTCGAGTTCCAGCTTTTGTGTTATATGCATACACTGTTTGGCAGGTTGAACTTTTATACAGTTGTTTCTTGTCATATCCATGTGAGCCTGTCATATCTTCAAAACTTTTTGCTTTATTGGAAGCCCTCAGACAAAAAAAAAAAAAAACATACCCAATACCTCCTAAAACCAATTAACTTAACACTAATGCACAAAACTATATATATATATGTATATATATATATATATATATATATATATCTTCAAATATTGAAGTTTTACCCTCCTAATAGGAACAAGTGTTCCAAACTGACAACCTCACTCACAGACTTTAGTCAAACTAAAATAAAGGATATCATGCTAAGATGCATCATGCAGCCTGCACTTCTACTAGGTGCTGTCTGGTTTTGTCTTATCTTTATAGCTCTCCCAGCTGTTAAAACACCTGTATGCTTTCAGAAAATGTTATGTCCTACCAATTTCTCTTTTTTTTCTAGCCAATTTCTCTTTATCAGATTGTAGCCAATTTCTGTTCATCAGCTTGTAGCCAATTTCTGTTTATCAGCTTGTAGCCAATTTCTCCCTATCAAACCATCTCCATGGAGACATGAGGACCAGACACAGAATTGCCACTAAGCATACATTTATTTAGTAGAAAAAAGCCTTATAACATTCAATGTTCTTTTTCATTTATTTGCTTTCTCCCAAAACTTGTTACTAGATTGAGCTAAGGGCATTAACCCAGTCATTGCCCCATCTCTATTTTTTTCTTGGGGGGGGGGCATTGCAGTGCCTATATTTCTTAAAACTGAACTAGTAGAAAGAGAGCAAAAGGGAGACAGTGAAAAAAAGAAAAAAAAAACAGGAGAACCTGTTTACAATAATATCCCTATTACACTTAAAAACAACTGAGAAAACTTTACTTTGTAGCATGCAAATAAAAACATACACCACAAAAGTAGTACCATTAAGACTGTTTTTTACTTATGGTTAATTTTCTTCCTCCTTTTCCCCTCCCCTAAGTATTTTTCCAAACATTAATGGCATGAAGTAGAGCATATACTTTAGAGTCCCCCACAAGTCCAACACAACCCAAAGAAGTCCAATATTTCCAGATTTTCTTGTTCTGTCATATATCACAAATATAATTATTGCTTTGTAATCCCACATTTGTCAGTCACCAAGTGACTGGTTTTATTCCTGTTCATCTCCACCTCCCAAATCTTGTGTCTGCTTCATTTCCTACATACTCTTGATTCTTCTAGTCAGCTCTTGTGCTACCTTTCTTCTCTCCAACATTTTCTGTTGGAACACAGGAAAAGGTTTCACTGGCACAGTCTCTCTGTATTCTTCATTACCAGAAGAACAAGAAGCAGAATCTTCTTCTGTTTCACAGCTCACTTTCATGTTGGACAAACTTTGGTATTTCCTCCGTAGCATGTTCTGTATCAAAAAATGTCTCTGTACCTCCAAGAAACAATATTTTGAAGATAGCTGGGTACAGCAGTTTGAATCTCATGCCTGCTTCTTGACATTTCTGAATAGTGGAACAAATTTACTCCTCTTCTGCCTGGTGTAAAATGAGTAATCACTCTCCACAAATACTCTTCTGTCTCCCACTTTTAATACTTTGCCCTTCTGCCACAGTTTTGTCAGAATCAACTGCTTCTCCTAACAGGATTACATCTTTACTATTAAAGGTCTAGGCTGCTTTCTTATAGCCAGGTTTGGAACATACACACAATGTGCCCTTTCAGTTAACGACTCATGCTGTGGAACACCAGTCCAATTGCTTATTTGTGCTTTCATAAAATTAATACAATTTGTTCCTTCTCTGGCACATCAGAAAATCTCAGCTTTTCCCTATGTCCTCTGTCATGTAATTCTATTACTTTTTGAAACATCTCTTCTTGAATACTGTCATATTCAGCCAGCTTTTTCTTCATTTCAACATCTGATTTTTGCAATTGTTATCACCTCATCTGAATATCTGTTTAAAGCATCTTCCATTTTTTTCCAGCCTTTTGTTATTTGAGTTAATATACTCCATCAGTGTTTCATTTATATTAACCAGGTCTAAGTGAATTTGTCTTATATTTTTCTTCACCTTTTGAAGCTGATTTTCTTTCAGGTTCTCTGTATTTCTTTTTTGCTGGTATCCAGGCAGTGCACTTACTAGCCAGTTACTAAAATTTACCCAAACAGGCAAGTTTATTGGCTGTCACTGGGACAGCTGAAATTAAGCCGTTACTCAGTGTACAGCCATATTGGAAAGCCCCAACATATTACTGCTAACCACATTTTAAATACTTATGTGACATAAATCTTAATTATCTTAAACACAATATTGCATGCATCTTGTTTTTTGATAGTGAGACCTCAGAGACATTAATTTCTGTTTTTTTTTAATTTCTACAAATCTTTTGGGTTTCTAATACCATGACAGAAATGGACTCCATTCATAAGTCAAAGTACAATTAAAGTTCATGAAATTAGTATTGTTTCAATCTTTGATGTCAGCCAAAAGTGCTCTTTGCAACACCTGCAATGTGCCGAGTAATGACTCCTGCAGTGCATATGAAGTTACATGCATTGGTAGCATATCTAAATATGATTGTAGATTCTTTTTTAAAAGACCTGTTGCTCCTGCTACCATTGGAACTATTTGGGTATCCTTCTTCCACATTGCTCTCGTTTCTGCCTGCAAATCCTGATATTTTATGACTTTGTGTCTCTCTGTATGCAAGACACTGTAGTCACTGGGTGTGGCAATTTCAATGATCAATGCTATTTTTGTCTTCTTTTCTTGGACTACTATAGCCAGTTTTCTAGCATCTATCTTTTGAACTGTTGGTAATGGATGATCACATGTGATGTAGAGGTCATCATTTTCTATGATGCTTTGTGGCTTATGTTTCCAGTGTTTTTCAGCCACTTCAATACCATAATGTTTGCACAATCCCCAGTACAACAGTTCTCCACATTATTTTGCCTTTCAGTATACAGTCCTTCTGTCATTAGTATGTCGCAAACAGCAACGAGGTGTGCAACTGTTTCCAGTTCTGTTTTTCAAAACCTACATTTGTCTGTTTCTCCCACATGTTCAATGGACTTTGTAAACCAATGTGTACGCATCCCACTATCGTGTGCTGCCAATATTAACCTTTCATCTCTTGGTTTGAATTTGCCTCTCCTTAACCATTCCTGCATTCATTGCTGATCAACACAAGGTTCTACTATACTTGCAACTATATTTATGCATTCTGCACATTTATTACCTTCTCGTCTGGTCTTTCATCTTATATTCTTTCTTTTGTTTTTTGGCACATTCAGTTGTTGCCTGATTTTTATCTACTTGTGGTTTGATTTCCATTCCTGCTTGATGCCAATATGCTTCTGCTAGTTTAAGCAGGGAAGTCATCTTAGATTTATTCTCCTCATGTTTTAAAACTTTCACTGCATTTACATCTCGTGAGATCAGCAGATATGTGTGGAGTCCCACAACTTTCCTATTTAATCTATCCAACACATTTTGGGGCCAATCACTCCAAAACCGTAAGTTAGGAAAGGAAGAGTAAATTGGTTTATAGCTTGTATTTTGTTCACAGATGTCAACACTGTTTTCAGGATTAATTTAAGTCTTCTAAAGTATTTCTTATGAAGTTTTATTCATATTTGTTCATGGTTTATTGTAGATCCTTTATCAATTTGCAAATATTTATACATTCCCTCTTGCTCAAGTTCTTTTATATCACATTATTGTTCCAAACTGATGTTTTCTTAGTGCTGCATTTTTCCTACTTTAAAGATTGCTTTTGCACATTTATCAAGACCATATAACATTCTTATATCATGTGAAAAAGTTTTGACAACTTGCAGTTGTGCTTTCAGTTCCTCATCTAATGAGCTATACAGTTTTAAATCATCGACAAAGAGAAGATGAGAAGTCTTTACACTTTGTTGTATTCTAGGAGCCAAATTATAGCCATAGCCTAAGCTGTTAAGTAGACAGCTTAATGGATTAAGGGCAAGGCAGAACATCAGTGGTGACAGAGTCACTCTGGAATATCCCCCTTTGAATTTTTATCCCTGGAATAAAAATTTGTCCTTTATCAGTACTTTAATTGCAAAGTGGTCTGCCACTGTTTCATGGTCACTGTAATGTAGTCAATCAGTGTAGGGTGTATCTAATACATTTGTAAGCATTCTTTTATTCATGAATTTGGGATACTATCAAATGCTTTTTTGTAGTCAATCCATGCCCTGCTTAGATTCTTCCCCTTTTTACAGTTCTCCACTATGACTTATTTAACAGCAAATGATCCTTTGCTCCATATGACTTTCTTTTATTGCCCTTTCGTTCTATTGCCATAATTGAGCTTTATTCTAAATGACTGAAGACTCTGTCAGCATCAATTCCAGTGTATAGTTTATAGGTCGTCAGAAGGCAAGTTACTGGTCTATAATTTTTAGGGTAGCTTGCAGGTTCAAGAAACAGAACAAAATGACCAAGACCAGTGTTTCAAGAAGCATACGTTTTATAAACTCACAGACTCTCTAGTGCCTCAGCATACAAGCCTTCAAGGAGATAATACTGACAAAGATACACACCCCATTTATAGTAATACCAATATAACAATCAATAAATTATTCAATAAAAAATATATACTAATATAAAATGTTTCCATTACAAGATACTTCCAGTTGCATTCCTGATTCAAACCAGCAGGTGTCATAGTATTATATTTTAAAATAAAAATAGTTTATTTGCGTAACAGCTTATTCTTCAAATAAATAACATTTTCCGCTTTTATGTGTTCTAAAATCCAACCCCTTAAATCTGTAGAACCCCCCATGTACAGAATTAAAATGACATGCAATAGGACTTGCAGGTTCACTCTTAAGTAGGAGCATTGTTTTTCCTGTTGTCAACCAGGACGGTGTCTGTTTGGAATGTGCATATAAACAGTTCTTATGCATGGCTAAATTTTCATGCAAAGATGTTAATACTTTTAAACAGAAGTTAGGTACTACATCTGGGCCTGGGGTTTTCCAGTTTGAGGCTTTTCTTAACTTTGTTTCAATCTCTCTGGCTGTTACTTCATCCCATTTCATATCTTATACCTTCAAGTTTCTTATTCTTTCTTTTACTTCTTCTATCCATTTAGCATCTTTGTTATGTTCCACAGGATCTTCATTGATACTTCTCTAAAATGTATCCGTTTCTTCTTTGTTTGGTGGTCTTTCAATTCCTTTTACCTTGTTTCCCAATTATGTATAAAACTTTTTTGGGTCATCAATAAATTGCTTATTTTGTACTTTTCCTTTGTATTTATCTGCGTATCTTCTAAGATTTTCTGCTGTGCTGAGATTTTTAATTTATTTGCGATAGTACATGATAGATCCTGATCTGTTCTAATACTGCGCATTGCCTTTATCACATCTATTTTTCTAAGTATTTTTGTTGATCTGTTCCCTCTTGTTACTCTTCTAACAGTGACACTTCTTGTCTTAGTTGCTTTATAGTTTTCTCTATTTGATACTTACATGATTGTATTCGATTTTCCACTTTCTCTCCCTCACTACCCTGTGTTCTTGTGGTAGAACTTTATCAGTTATTAATTTAGCTGCGCAGTTATATATCCTGTTTACTTCTGTTATATCCCATGGGTCTCTATGGACAGTCCTAATTACTGTGTTCATTTGCTTTATCAAACTTCTGACTTTTTGGGTTTTATTGACCTTCTGCAGTCTATTTCTTTCATTGATCTTAATATATCTATCTATCTCTATTAAGTCAAGCAACTCTTCTTTTAACTTGTTTTCTTCTAAACTGAGGACACATTTTTTGTTTTCCGTTTCTTGCAGGCATTCTATAGAATGTTCTGTTGGTTCTTCCTATGGCACATTCTCTTCAATTTCATCATGTTCCATCTGTTGCTCTGTCATATGGGAACTCAGTGGCCTATCACTCCTCAACATTGACTGCATCAGAGTTCTTACAGTTTCCTGTTCCTTCCTTTGCTGCTCAGCTTCAAGTGAACAGTTATACTGGTTTCCTGTGGAGGGCTCCAAAATATCTTCATATGGCAACTGACCAGTTGCTTCCCATTCCACTGGTTTCCCCTTAATTTGGAGGGCCATTGCTCGATCCAGTTGTGGTGCTTTTTGTATTACATTTTCTACACTTTGGAGGTACTCCATAACTTCAATTTCTATTTCTTTAACTTCTCCATAACTAATCTCCTTTTCTACTTTTCCTCTTTGTCGTCTTATTTTTTGTATTGTAAAGTTTTCCATGTCTGGATTCCTTTGCTTGTATTTCCCTTCAAATACCTTTGGTGCTGCTCTTTTTGTATTGATTAGTTTTGCTTTCTCCTTTGCATAGATATTATACCATATTAAATCTATTTTTCTTTCCCATGTCCATATTTCATCTTCAGATGTCTCCTGATCTTTCTGTTTCTCCTTATTATGGGGGCTCATTCAATCATGCTGTTCTGTAACATGTGTTAGACCTTCTGCATTGAATACTTCACTTCGTAGGCACTCCATAACTTCAACTTCTATTTTTTAACTTCTACTTTACTAATCTTTTTTTCTATATTCCCTCTTTGTGATATTATTTTTTAATTTTTAATTTTAATTTTAATTTTCTTTGAGTATGAGAACTGTGATTTCTTCACAGAGGGATACAGTTAAGGAGAGACAGAGTGACAGAAGAGGCATTGCTAAGGAGGCTTTCCAATTATTTTGTCTATACCAATTCTCTGTGAGGCAAACCTCTGCTGTTCTCTTTTTATGTTCCTGTTACCTGCAGATGGGTAAAACCATCTAATCAGTTTTTGCATCAGGTGACATTTATAAAGATTGTTTAACTTATATATAAAAGCTGTCATTTATAGGATATAATTTGACAAAGGGTGTTCTACATGTTATTACTTGAGTGTCAATTGCCAGAGACACAATCCTGAGGATCAGAACCCTGATAGCCATTTCCCCTAGGAAATCATTGTTTTTGAGATTTCCGAGTGTGCACTGGCAGTGATATTCTTTTTGGGGGGAGTTTTCTCCCTTCTTCAAGTTGATGCTGCCATGGAGTTGATATATTTATGTCTGGGGAGTGTCAGGAGACTTGTTTGCCTACAAAAACAGTTGAAGTTAAGTTTTTCCACATTTTATATTTTGGGCATTAGGTTTGTGCATTTCTGAATGTTGGGGTTCAATATTTTGTAGTGAAACATTTGACAAATGCAGCTTCTCACTACAGCAATGCAAAGCAAAAGTGATTTACTAAGTTTAAAATGCAGGTGGAACAATGTCATACCTCTCAACCTCTTAGAGCAAAAAATCTGGACAAACCCTAAAATGATGGTTGGGGTAAATAGGGACAGATTTTAAATATTGCTCTTACAAACTTAGAAAGTTGATGGAATAATAGGTTTTGCATTAGCATGAATTTTCTGAAGGATGTGGAGTCTTAAGCTCAAATTTTTGTCATTATTTAATAACGTCAATCCTCGGCTATTTGCCAGAAAAGTACAGATTTTAGGAGGAACACACCAAAAATATGAGGCAAAAATCTGGACATTCTGCAAAAATCTGTACGGTTGAGCGGTATCAACAATGGTGTTATATAAAATAGTCTTTGCTGGTGGAAAAGCCCAAGTCAACATTTCTTAAAGGATTGTTGCCCATTTTTTACTTTGGGGGGGGGGGGGTTGTAGGTAATAATATTCAGATTTTATTGTTGGATTTAATTTTCCATAAAATGTTTTCATGTAAAACTAAACTAACTAATCTTTTTAGAAATGAAAAGAAATTAGGGTTATCCACATCTCTGCTTGAGTGAGGATAATAAAAAAGTATTAAAATATTTTCAAAAAGACCAAGAAATAGGCAAGAGTTATTAACTACCCTTTAGTCTAAGGTAATGCTCAATAGGGCTGTGATTCAGAAATGTTTGTCATGAGGGAGAAACCTTTACATGGCCACCCCTCACTTTGGTAAGCCTATCTCATTGTTAGACTACCCTATCATTGAGGTTTTCTACCAGTGAGGGCCTCAGCAAAGACGATGGTCTCACAGGCAGAACCATGGGATAATGTAACAGTCTAGGGTGTTGTTAATGCTAATTAGTCAAGTACTCTATCTCACTTAAGAGTGTATAGTTGGAAGGGTAGGTAAGTTCAGCAGGGATAAAGAGTGTGCATTAATGTGTGCCTGTGTGTGTGAGCATGTATGTAGGGGCATAAATGAAATTGCCTGTATGTATGTGTGGATGTCTGACCGTGGGTCACACTAGGGGTAGAGGCTTGCTAGTTGATGGGTGGGCGTGTATGTTTGTGTGTGTATGTCTGCATATTTCTGTAAGTGTATGTGTGTGTGCGTGTGTGTGTGTGTGTGTGTGTGTGTGTGTGTGTGTGTGTGTGTGTGTGTGTGTGTGTGCATGTGTGTCTGTGTGTGTTTTGCATGTGTGTGTGTGTTTCCATGCATGCCTGGATGTCAGAATGTGTGTGTGTGTGTGTGTGTGTGTGTGTGTGTGTGTGTGTGTGTGTGTGTGTATGTATGTCTACCTGTTTGGTCACACTCAAGGTGTTAGGTAGGAAACTGAGTCTAGGTGTATGTAGATATGTGTATGTGTGTGTTAGAGTGTACTTGCAGATAAATTAGTGAGCATTTTTTTACTGTGATTGACTATGGTGAGAGCTTTTTAGTTGGTGGGTGTATGTGTGTATGTCCATGCATGCCTGGAGTGTCTTACTGTGTGTTTGCATGTGTGTGTGTTTGTGTGTACAGAAGTGTCTTTGTTAATGTGGGCCAGTAGGGAGATCTCTGCCACTATCAGGTCTTAAAATGCTAATGTTGGTTATTGTGTGAATCAGACAGATGCTAATGAAAAGCTGAATGATGTCTTTCACATCACTACAGCCACAGCTATCTCTGAGTCACATTTTATCATGGTAATTGATCATCTTGCAGTAGGCAATTACCGTGAGCAGTTAGCCTTAGGCAATCACTGCAAGTGGTGATCCTTTTACTGAATTATTCTATAAATGCTGTTTATTCACTGCCTGAGTTATATGAAGTTAAAAGAGTTATTGCTAAGTTATGGCATTAGCTGCATCAATTTCAAGTTAATCAAACTTAACAATTCAGTCCTCTTCACTAATTGATTATTCAGTAAAAAAAAGTGAGATATGGTTGCAGTTATCTGGGCCATCTGAGTACAGCACAAAAGCTCCTGTTGCACACATGTAAGTTTAATCATTGCAGAAAAAAACACCCGTAGAAGAGCTCACAGAGCAAAACACCCCTGCTTGTGCATGAATACAAACCAACAGAAAAATCAAGGACAGGAGAATCCATGCTGTTGGCTTCAGAGTCATCAATAAATGCATCTAAAAACTTGGTTACTGGTACTAGTTCATAAAGGCATAATGCTTAACATGCGTGCATTCATTATACGGATAGTGAACTCAGGAAGTTATGCTGAAACAAGATGTACAGAAATACAGAAACAGTGCACAAGAGAAGATGAGCAAATTAAAGTGGTATATAAACTTGGCTTATATAGCCCTCAAAGAGTTTTCCTGTTATTTTCATGTTTTACAGCATTTCTTAGTTACCAGACTCATATTTTGCCTTATAGTTAACAAAACACTGGTTGTGTGATTTATCACCTTTAGTTTATTTTTTTATTTTTTTTTTTTTTATTGTTGTTTGTTTTTTTTTTTTTTTTGTAGCAACTGTTGCCACTGTAATCACAGTCAATGACCTGGCAATACAAGTAGGCACTTGTTTTTAATTTATTTACATTTCTTACCATGAAAGTCCAACTAAGAATTAAAACTCATTTTCAGATGTGGCCTGGGGAGGGATTTGTACATTTATTTATTTAACATTTGTTTACCGTGAAAGTCCGACTGGGACGGAGCCCATTTTCAGCAGAGGCGCAGGGAGAAATGCTCCAAATCCCAGTCCAGGTTAGGCAGAGTCCCACATTGACTCTCTTCAAGAGGAATCTTGATGAGTGGATGGGAGATCGTAGGTTTACCCCGGCTATCACTTCTGTGTCACTGTTAGACAGAGGCACAGTATACTAACCTCAAAAAAAGGCATAGCAAAATTAATTTAAAATGGGTGACGAAAGCCAAACACACTCTGGCTAGGCTTATAAATGCCCTAGGGCAGATAGCCTAGTATGAACCTATGAACCTATAAGATGCATGTCTTTGGAATGTGAGAGGAAACCCACATGAATGCAGGGAGGACATGTAGACTCCACACAGAAGGCACCCCAGCCGAGAATTGAACCAGAGATCCTCTTGCGGTGAGGAAACTATGCTAATCGCTGCACCACTGCGTCATCCTGGTTGCATAAACAAAGTTGGCTACGTACAAAACATCTATTAAAGTAAAAATAACAAAAGTATTTATAAGGTTATAACAAGGAGATATCAATAGTTTAACAATTAATTAATTGTACTCTGCAGTACACATACATTAAAGTAAATGTTTTATAAAATTATATAAAGACTATTTTGAAGTTGCACTTCAGTGCTCAAGTTTTGAAGGTTGCACTCCAGTGTTCATACATTAAAGTGAATCTGTTATAAAAATACTACAAAAGATAGTTATGGTGGTTGACTGTGAGATATACATATACTTCAAAGGAAGTGGTTATGCAGTGATAGTAGTGAAGACGGCTAGGCATGCAATTAATCAGGGGTAATGAATATTGGGTGTGGGGGTTGGCATGATACAGGTGTGAAAGAATGATGTGAGAGAGAGATTGATATATTGTTGCATAGTGAAAAGGAGGGCCTTGGGAGGCCCTTGGATATGTGTAGAAAAGAAGATTGGTGTGAGACAACACAGAGATAAAATTCCATGAGTGTTAAGTTAGTGAGGAATATGTAACAGAAGAAATGCATGGGTGAAGTATGTGGTGGCAAGAAAGATGTGTGTTTAGGATAAGAAACAGACAAACACCTTGAGAAAGTCATTGATGTATTAGGGGAAAATTCAATGATGATTTGTTTAGAAGAAACAAATCTGCATAGGAGATGTACTGCAGTTGATGGTAGCAGTATGTTACAGTGTCAGGAGAGGTGGAAGCTTAAGTAGCAGCTTGTCAGGTGCTTTGGAATAGTGACATTTCCACGTGTTAAGAAAGAAGGAATTTTTGCATCCTGTTTGAAAGTTCTTGGTGCATTTGTTTGATGATGGGAGGTTGGGAGGAAGTTTTACTGTTTTTCATTTGGCAAGCATATAGTACGTCTCCATGAGAGTTGTGTGAGGTAGTCACATTTACTAGATATTTTCCAGTTGAACAAAGAGTATGAGTGCTGACGGAGGGGCAAGCTTGTGGCTGCTGGAGGATTTTTTTGTGCTATTTTTAATTGCTTGACTTTAGGAAGGTTAAGAAAGTTGAGCCATTTTAACCATTTGAGAGCTACATGGTGTGTTCTGTTAGAAGGCTAGTAGCTTTTTACTTGCTTTACCTAATTATGTGCGACATTAGAATTTATATAAAATAGAAGAATGCAGTGGGTCAAAGGCCCCGAAATAGCCTTTACCTTATATTACTGATTAATTTGGAATACAACCATTTTCTTGGCAAAGAATGCTTAAGTATCCCCATAAATATAAATATATCTAACCATTGCTCTTAATGGAGTTTATTATGTGCTTTTGTTTTAATTTACCCATTAGTTAGTTAATTTATTGATTTTATTTTTAGTTTCAACTTGTTGACTAGGGTAGAGTGCTGTTAAAATGACAAACATTTTTGCTCTGCCCTTGTCAAAAACAACAGAAAATATAAGATGCATGTATGCATTAAATACCAGTCATGCAAAGTATTGTAAAGTAACAACTGTTTCTTTACTGAGATACTTGATTGTTCTTTGCAACATAATACAATATTTTTTTCACAAATGCATATGATATTAATATTGATTAAACAAAAAATAAAAAAAGAAAGAAAAAAGAAAATGAAAGATGTTTGTAGTGATGGAAACACAAATTAAACTTCTAAGCAACATCATCTTTTGAGTTCTGTTAAATAGTATTGCCTGTACCTTTTTATACAAGTTTGGTAAGAGAACAGTATTTGGGAGATGTTATTTTCTTTCATTGTTTTCTACATGATAGTAAAAATACTTACATTAAGTTTGACATACACTGTACAGATTGAAAAATGTATACTCAGTGTTACAGTATTAAATTGACAGTGTTATAATATTTATAGTATTACCAGAATAACAGATTTCAAAAGTTAATATTAAACACATTCATCTTTATTATAAAAGACTTCATCAAACTGTAAAAAGCATGTAATATTTACTTTCAAAGCCATTTTGATTCTGCTATTATGGTATTTTTATTGTTTTTTTTTAAATGTACTACATTGCAACAGCTGCTGCAAGTTTTGCACATATTAAGAAAAAAGCTATGTCCAGCAGTTTTTAGATATTTACAAATTGGCAAGTAATGTATCCAAACTGACTGTAAACCTGTGGACAGCTCATTTGCTTGAGGTTTATTGCAAGGCTGGCCTTTGGTCAAATGGTGCCTTAGGCAAAAGGGCCCCCTCCACAGCACCCAGTGCCCCCATCCCGATCTATCTACACCATCATCTAGAGTATTTTTTTCATCCTTTTCTCTCACAGTTTGTTTTACTCTTCAGTTTTTCCTGTATTCATTCATCATATTTTAAAGAAACCATTTACTTATTACTAAAAGTAAACACATAAATACTGGAAAAGTGCCCCTGCTAGAGTGGCACCCTAGCCACCCACATAGCTGGTCTATGCCTAAGGTCAGCTACGGATTTACGTAAAAGTAGACACTAGAAGGGAAATATCCTTTATCCCTGAAGCAGATGCATCAGTAATCTCATTCAGCATGACTGGTTTTAATATTTGTACCCGAAGCAGGTTCAGCAATATTCGTATTTAGTATGCAGCATGATATTTTTCCTGAAAAGAGCACAATTTGTTCCTTTTCTAAGATCATGGAAGATATTTTATTTTTATTTATCCTTTGTTGACCAGGTTAATCTCACTAGATTAGTCCCTCTTTTCAGAAGAGACCCAAGGTGGTGTTTGTACTACTGGAGAAAATTTGTCTTTCGCATAGATGTTATTGAATCTTTTGCATTCACATGAACTACCACAAACTCAGCAGGTGGGAACTCAGCTTAATGTCTCATCCAAAGGACAGCATTGTCAGGAATGCAGCACACCTCTAATACTGTACCTCAATTTCAGCAATTCCTCTGCCTCAAATATGTCGCCTTAACTAAGGTTTTTCCCATTCGTTGCATGGCAGTATAAACGTCCATGCAGACAGAGTACTGCTGTTTTGTTTTGTAGTTGAGTGCCTTTGTTTTGCACTTTTTGTAACAGGGTTGATACAGTAAAATGTTGATTATTTTAATTTTCACACAAAACCAGTTTTATTTTACATGTCCTATTACAACAGCTTTTTGCAAGGAATCTGCACCCTCACAGAGTCAGTCATGCACTTAATGGTTGAGTGTGTGGAGTTAAATTTATAAGCACCTTTTTCTTTTATCAGTTTTATGTGAGATTATATGCAGTTTCCATTTACAAACATACCTTTTAAAGCACTGTATTAGATAATCTTTTTAAACTTCATGCTTTGTTTTATGTACTGTTTCTTTAGCTTCTAGAAGCCATATTTGGCAGGATATTTTATGAAGAAAAAGAATGCAAGAAGAGGTTTATGAATCAAGTTAAAGAAATGACAAATGAAGTTGCTGATCTGAAGCACAAAATCAGTTGGATGTCATTAGAATATGACAGAGCTAAAAGCAATATAAATGAATTGCAAACAAATTTGCAGGTTGTAAACAATGAAAAACAAAGCCTGACTGCTGAAAGACACAACGTACTGCAGCAAAATGCAGAAAAAATTAAAAGTGAAAATGAAAAGAACATCATGCAGCCTGTCACTGAAAAAGAAATACAACATAAAAACTGTGAGCTCCTATTAACACAGCTGAAAAACAGTAACCGTGACCTGCTCCTGCAACTGGAAAGAGAGAAAAATGCAAAGGAAGAAACTGACATAAATATAAAGAGACTGGCTCAAGAAAAACAAAAGCTAATCACCGAAAGGGATAACCTGAAATGTGCTAACAGTGAACTGTTGTTGACCATAGAAACATTCAAAAGAGAGAAAGAAGAGATGGAAAAATATTTACAGGCTGTAGCTAGTGACAAAAAGGCACTGATCATAAAAAAAGGCATGGAACTCAAAAAAAAATGAACTGCTGTTAAAACTGAAATCATTTCAAAAAGATAAAAAAGGCATGCATATGGAGTTTTATAAGATCCTTGATGAAAATGAGAAAATGCTTGCTAAATTAAATGATGTGAAGAACATCAACAGTGACCTGCTCCTGAAGATGGAAACACTGACAAAAGAAAAAGAAGAAATGAACATATAATCAATGAAAGATGTGTGTTGCAGAGCACTATAAATCAAGTGATATTAACTGTTGAAACACTTAAAAGAGAAAAAGAAGAGATGGAAAGATATTTACAGTCTGATGGCAATCATAAACAAATGATGGAGGTAAAGGATGATTTGGAGCATAAAAACAGTGAGCTCCTCTTAAAACTGATAACATCTGAAAAAGAGAATGAAGACATGAATATAAAGTTGCATAGGATCCTTGAGGAAAAGCAGAACTCGGTCACAGAAATGTATGAGGTGAAGAGCTCTAACAGAGATTTGCTCTTGAGGTTGGAAACCATGACAAATGAAAATGAAGACATGGACATAAACTTGCAGACCTTCCCTCTTGAGAAACACAGCTTAATCAGTGAAAGAGCTAACGTCCAGTGCAATAACACTGAGTTGCTGCAGACAGCTGAAGCACTTAAAAGAGAAAAAGAAGAGATGGAAATATATCTGCATGCTATTGTCAGTGAGAAGGAAACGCTGATTATGGAAAAAAATGACATACAACACAGACTTAATGAGCTGCTGTTAACAATTAAATCACTTGAAAATGAAAAAGAAGCCATTACTACAGATGTGCTTAAGACCACTGATGAAAATCAAAAGCTAATCACAAACAGAGATGACTTGAACAATGGTAATAATGACCTCTTCCTAGCACTGGAAAAGGTAACACAAGAAAAAGAAGAAATTATAATATATTTGGACACCATTTCCCATAAAAATCAAATGGTAACCACTAAAAGCAATGCCTTACAACAGAATGAAAATTCACAACGTTTAAGCATGGAAACATCTGGGAGATCCCCACTGGCAAAGGCTATGCAATTTATTGTTCTTCTTATCTTTTATATCTTCATTGGTGCTCTAGTACTGCTTCCACACTTTCTCGATTAACAACAGAAGGAATGATTAGTACTTTCTTAGAGGAGTCCAGTTTGAGAGAAAGAGAAATCTTCCTTTCTTTTCTGAAAGGGAAGCCCTTGCAAAAGAAATGTGTCCCTCAAAAATGACATATTCAAGAAACTGCAGCTTTGTGCTATAGCATAAACCCAGAAGCTAGCTCAGTTGCCACTAGTGAAAACTTCACACATACATGTATGTATGCGTCTATCTATACATGTCTATATCTAAACATACACACACACACATATATATATATAGTTTACTATCAAAATCACACAACTCATTTCTGCAAGTGTTCACTTATGTGACTCGAAATGTCATTAAATCCACTTACCAAATGGTCACATAACCGAAAGTAGGAATTAAGGAAAATCAACAACTCAGGAATGTCAGCTTTACTGAAAATACCTACACTTCTAATTATATGCTACTAATGTTTTGCAGGGAGCCCCCCTTCACCCCCATGTGAGGTCCTGCACCCCACACCCCCTACTACTTATATATACTAATTCCAAGATCGCGCTACAGTTAGGGTAAAGGGTAACTTTCCCGATCCCCACTATACTGCAATCTCTATTCAGAATGACGACTCCACAAGAGTGAATGCACACTAGCTTTTGCTCTTGTGGATTCATCATTTCAAAAATCAGTTATGACATCTTGGGATAGTCCCTTTTGCCCTTTCAAAGTCGCTTAGGTGATTTACGACATTTTGATGGCAAACCTATATATATATATATATATATATATATATATATATATATATATATGATTTACTATCATATAAATGTAGAATTAACGTTGGTGAACAAGGAAATGTCGAATGGTAGATGGCCGATTCTCATGTGGCCGAATGTTACTTGAGCGAGAGTCTTTTTCAGTGAATGCCCTGTGCATTCACTGATATGTGCTTGATATTTTGAATAGAGATCGTGGTACAGTGCGGATTGGGAAATTTATCCCTTTCCTCACTGTAGTGCATTCTCAGAGCTGGAATATATAAGTTGCAGGGGGTGTGGGGGTACAGCCCCCCACAGCAGGGTGCAGAGGGGCTTGCCCCCCTGCAAAAACATGAATGCAAGTGTAATATTTCCACTTACCTGTGTAGCAATACAGATGTCACTTTCAGTATTCAATGGAAATGTCAAATCTGCTGATTTCTTTCATCAGATTTGACATTTTCTTCTACTTAATATGCAGGAATTTAGTCTTTCAATGTTAGAAATGTGTTTTGCTTTTAACATTGAGATTTTGATAGCAAACATATATATATATATATATATATATATGTATGGGTCCCCTACAATTAACCAAAATTACACTTACCCAAAATCCAAGTAGCCGAGATGACTCCACCAAGACCTCATTACAATGAAGCAATGAACCACTGATACTTTTAACAGGGAAACTAACCACTTGGCCACCAGGGTGAACTTTGCCCTTTTCCCCAGTATTGTGCAATCTCGGAGTTGGTATGTTTAGTTAGGGGGAGTGTGGGGGGGGGGAGGTGAAGCCCCCCATTAGAATGGCTTTATTTTTGTTTTGTTTTCTTTTGTGTCCTAGTGACCAAGTGGTCAATTTCCCCTGTTAAAATTATCGGTGTTTCGTTCCTTCGTTGTACTGAGGTTTCGGTGGAGTCATCTAGACTCTCGGTTATTTGGATTTTGCGTAAGTGTAATATATATATATATATATATATATATATATATATATATATATATATATATATGATGACTTTCACAAAGTTGAGACCATATGGTCAAAGATCTGAAATGCTGAAAATAATATATAGGCAAACACTTTGTTTTTGCAGGGGGGCATCAACTATGAAGTTGCATACAGTGGGGAAAAGGGCAAATTCCCTGATCCCCACTCTACTGAGATCTCTGTGAAAACAGTTTTACTTCCTTTCTGACCATCAGAGTTTCAGACCATCAACCATATAGTCTTGATCTTTTAACCCTCGACTTTCTGAAATGTCAGTCTTCTGAATGGGACCAACATTTGAAAACACACACACACACACACACACACACACATGCACACGCACACTCACATATATAGATTGATAGAGTGAAAAAGATAGAGATCACTACTACAGTACCCCAACAATTAATAAATATTTATAGAGACAACTAATGCAACATATTGAGCGCATTGGTGGCAGCAAATTTTCCTTTACTTGAAAAGGTTTTAAAGGATTGTCACTGTTTTTTGTTGTTCAGACTTCTTTAGATCATATTGCAGTTTGGGGAGGAAGCAATGAACATAATATCTCACATTTACATAATAAAAGAGGCAAGCAAAATAAACATCTTGCATGAGGTAAATGATTTTAATCAATGAAAAGTTTTGAAAATAGCCAATCACACTCTACACATGGCTTGACAACCTCTTTGCCGATTGGTTTGCTTTTCTTTTGGTCATTACGGTGTCCACTATTTGCTGATTGACAGATTAGCTCATTAGTTATGTTACGAAAGATTTTTTCTCTACATATATGATTGAGTATAGCAATAACTGACGATGTAGTTGTGATATATTGAAGATTTTCCCACAGTTGGTGTAGTTTAATTATGAGGGCAAAGTCCGAGTGATTAAACAAAGCCAACTATGGGTAAATCTTCAATATACCACACCATGGAGTCAGTTATTCCTATTATACAATGACATTATTTAAGAAAAAAATTACTTATTTTTCTTAAATAATGTCTTTGTATAATGATGCTGTGGTGTTCTTCCACATTGTTTCCCAATTCCGCTCATTTGTTGATGTACTGCACATGCATATGAGATTTCCGCTCCCATGTTTATGCAGTACACTAGTGGAATGGAGATAGGAAGATCTCTGTTGCATATTATTATTATTTTTTTTTTTGGGGGTGACAGAAAAGAAAGCTGCAACCTATGGAGAGTTTAGAGGTATGAGAGATGGGGAAAATACAAGGAAAATGAGGTATGTTTCTTTAGTTTTGCAAAACGCACCTGATTTTTGTTGTATTTTCTCTGATCTTGTAAGGACCTCTAAACTGTATGGAGGTTACAGGCTTTTTCTTATTTTAAGAAATGTGGACTAAATAAAGGAGGGAACCAGTACTGTTGCTCTTTTGCATTGTCTGAAGGAAAGAAAATCTGAAACTGAAACTGATGTCATTATTTAGTGACATCATTCCTCAGTGATTTGTTGGAAAACTACACATTTTATGAGGAACAAAGTTACTAAATAATGACACACATTTCAGTTTCAGACTTTCTTTCCTTCAGACTAATGATTGTCTACCATGTAGCAATACAAAAAGGCTCTGGCCACTCAATGATACTTTAGTGGACAGACTTTTACTATTGGTATATTCTCAATTTGAAACAGGCACTCTGGTTGGGTTGACCAATCAGTGTGCTCCTTTGCTCCTTTTTGAATGTTAATGGCCAGTCATTGTATAATATTGGTTAGACACCTTCCTCTGTATAATGTGATTGGGTACTTTTCTGAAGTCTGTGTGACAATGTGAGGTATTGCCTGCTATGCCAGGAGAAGTAAGGTAGTGGATGTGTAACACCCGCCAGCACAGCTAGCTGGAATTTTGCAAAGAATTATATGTCATTTGTATAGCAAAATGATTTCTACAGATGTTTGTGCTAAAAATGTATTTGTGAGGTTTGCTTGTGTTGAAAATGTATCAACAGTGTCTCTTGCTGGACAGAGGAAGAAATATACATGTAGTATTGTAACTGTTGAAATATATATACTGTAACAAAGGATACTGGAAGAGAAAGGGTTAATCACAGTCCAGCAGCAGCAAACTTTGAAAAATAGTTTGAAATTAAATTACCTGGCTTAGGTCAAAGATTGTTTCTTACAGTTATTAGTGCAGCTAGAGACAAAACATCTGTACTAGGAAGCTTCCTGTATTGTCTTTGGGGTAAACTAATTGCTACTCTGGAAGACTAGAAAAGCTGCAACAGATTTTAGCAAGCTCTATGTGTGTGTGTGTATTATTGGCACATATATGTTAATCCTGGCAGCTTCCAGCTAATGAGATAACATGGGAACCAGAAGTCAGATGACTGGATGTATGTGTTGTGATTCTGAAATCCATTACTAAAATAATGTTTTAATACTAGACTGAAGTCTCATGGCATTCTGTTTTTGGAACCTGACAAAGAAGGACCCCTCACCTACTTCATCTTTCCTTGCTCTAGTAAGTAAACAGGGAATAGTAATTCTTTAGATCAGTCAGGAAATATAGTACGATTAGATAGGTACTTTTTTTCTGTATCTGTGTGAATCTGCTCATCTGTGTTATTTTAATATTTCCTGTGTCTGAAGCTCTGGTGTTTATTGTAGATAGACATTTAGTATTTTCATATTCTTTTATTATTTATTATTAAATATACTTAAACTTTTCATTGTGGCTGGTCCTTTAGAGAATATGTCAACCTTTGAGAGTACTTACTGTATATCTATTTGGTGAGTCTGTGGTCACTCTTGAAAACTTTACTGCAATGTTCAAACACTACCATTTGTATTAATATTCATTTCACTCAGTATAATGGGGTACCATTGTAAGATCCTTAGATTAGATGGCTTTGGAGTGTCTGGTGGCAGTAACTACCTTATAGTCTGGGTAGAAGGGGGCATAGCTAGTAAATCTGTGCCAGCCTTTCCCAGGTGTGTGTGTGTGTGTGTGTGTGTGTGTGTGTGTGTGTGTGTGTGTGTTAGCTGTTTGGAGCAGGGACATGAACTACTGGTTTCACAAAGAGAGTGGTGGAGGGCTTGGCTTGGACAATCGGCTGAGGATTCATCTCTATAACTGTGCCAGTGAGGAGTTTTAATTGGGATCTGGAGAGACAGGGAAAGCCATCCCTCAGACTGAGTGCATTCCCTGTGTGCTCTTAAGGGAAATTATGCTTGATGCAGAGAACTGCATCTAGAAATACTGGGTGTATCCATTTTTGTTCCACGTAAACATCAAAGTTCACTTGGAACAAAAATGGATACACTCAGTATTTCCAGATGTAGCTCACTGCATCAAGCACAATTTTGCTTAAGAGCACACAGGGAACATACTCAGTCCAGAGGCTAGTATTCCATCTCTCTCCAGATCCCCATTAAGCCGCCCCACTGGCACAGCTATAGAGTTGAGTCCTCAGCCAAATGTCCAAGCCAAGCCAAGCCCTCCACCACTCTCTCTGTGAAAACAGTGGTTCGTGTCCCTGCTCCAAACTGCTGACACACACACACACACACACACACACACACACACACACACACACACACACACACACACACACACACACACTCTTTGAGATTTGATTTACATACATGCACACACGCGTGCACGTGCACACACACATGCACACACACACACACACACACACACACACACACACACACACACACACACACACACACACACACACACACCAGGGAAAGACTGGCATAGATTTACTAGCTATGCCCCCTTCTGCCCAGACTATATGGTAGTTACTGCCACTAGACACTCCAATGCCATCTACTCTAAGGCTGTTACAATGGTACCCAATTATACTGAGTGAAATAAATATTAATACAAATGGTAGTATTTGAACAATGCAGTAAGGCTTTCAGGAGTGACCACAGAGTCAGCAAATAGATATACAGTAAGTGCTCTCAAAAGTTGACATATTCTCTAAAGGACCAGCCACAATGTAAGTTTAAGTATATTTAATAATAAATAATAAAAGAGCATGACAATACTAAATGTCTATTTACAATAAATACCAGACTTTTAGTCACAGAAAATATTAAAATAACACAGATGAACAGATTCACACAGATACAGAAAAACAGTACTTAACTAATTGTACTATATTTTCCTGACTATTCCCTGGTTACTTACTAGAGCAAGCAAGATGAAGTAGGTGAGGGGTCCTTCTTTGTCAGGTTCAAAAACAGACTGCTATGAGACTTCAGTCTCAGCTAGTATTAAAACATTATTTTAGTAATGGATTACAGAATCACATTACATACATCTAGTCATCTGATGTCTGGTTCCCATGCTACCCCTTGGCTAGAAGCTGACAGGCGTTAG
The DNA here is from genome assembly GCF_019279795.1 of Protopterus annectens. Classification (NCBI taxonomy): domain Eukaryota; kingdom Metazoa; phylum Chordata; order Ceratodontiformes; family Protopteridae; genus Protopterus; species Protopterus annectens. Next base: position 391,687,180 of record NC_056726.1, read on the forward strand.
CACAAGTGCCAATAACACACAGATATAGAGCTTGCTAAGATCTGTTGTAGCTTCTGGAAGTCATAAAACCATAAAATATTTCCACACTTCCAGAGTAGCGATTATTTCACTCCAAACACAATACAGAAAGCTTCCTAGTACAGACTTTTTCTGTCTGGCTGCACTGAGAACTGTAAGATGCAGTCTTTATGGCTTAAACCAGGTAATTTAATTTCAAACTATTTTTTAAAGTTAGCTGCAGCTGGACTGCGACTAACCCCTTCTCTACCAGTATCCTTTGTTACAATATATACATTTCAACAGTTATATACTACATGTATATTTCTTCCCCTAACCAGCAGGACACAATGTTGATACATTTTCAACTCAAGCAAACCTTGCAAATACATTTTCATCACAAGCATCTGTACAAATCAGTTTGATATACAAATGACATATAATTCTTTTCTAAATTCCAGCTAGTTGTGCTGGCATATGCTACACATCCACTTGCTTACTTCTCCTGGCATAGCTGGCAATACATCACATCATCACAGTCTGCATTGGTTAAATTCAGAGGTACAGCTGGCTTCTTAAGGATGATCATAGTTCTGTATATTTAATAGATTTTTTCCTTGATTATTTAGGTTATTTTTACATTGTCTCTTTTGTTATGGACAGCTAAAGTTCAAATTCATTGCACTTTGTCCTTGTGTAATTTGATCTGAAGAAGTGTGCAGGACTGACAAAAGTACTCACTATCCAAATATTTTTTCAGTTTCGCAATAACATTTGTTGTCACCAGTGTGACTGTGTCTACATATATTACACTCACATACACACTCACACACACACACACACACACACACACACACACACACACACACACACACACACACACACACACACACACACACACACAAGCACACATACACACACATTAAATATCTAGAAATCAATCACAATGCTACATTTAAATATTTCAGGTATAACATGAAGTGCTTGTTTATTAATTTTTTGCCTTTAACTTCTTCTAATAAATAATTTTGATCTGCACTATTGTTCCTGGCCTGCTTTGTTGGATTTGTAAATGCGCTACTGAGCCTGACTGAGTTTTGCCTAAATTTTATCATTTTATAATATGTAAACAAGCAGAACACACCTAAAATATGTTAGCTTGCAGAAAAGTCAATAATATAATCCAAATATGCCAGAATTTATATTGTCTTGCTATTAATTTCTGACGTGTTTGTTTGGATTTGATATTTTAATATGTGTTTGAAAGTATGCAGTGTTACTGGAAATTATTTGGGTAGTGAATGAGTTGTGTTGTATGTTGTTTTCTATGTGGTTTTGGTTGGGTGTTTGCATGGGTGATTGAGTATACATTTCAGCAGTTTGGGCAGCTAATAAGGTTAGTTGAAGTACCCCCATATTAACACAGACGAACAGTGAGAGCTAGTACAGTAACAGTGTATCCTCTACCACACATAGAATGAGATGAGGCTGAGAGACTGGAGGAAATAAATAAGGAGTGGGCTAGGATGAAGTGGATAATATTCATGGCAAGTCTGAAACTCCTATAAGCAGATAAAAATTCTCAGTTTCAGGAAAGAGAGGGAGGACAAGTTGATTGAAGTCTTGGACTAGGAGTATAGCAGAAAGAATATAATTTGGATGTCATTCTCAAAAGTATTGATATCATTTATGTCTGGTTAAGACACCTTTAACCCACAGTGCTCATGCTTCTACATGATTTAGGGTAAGGTAAAAAGTAGAAACAGAAAAAGTCAAAGGCAGTAGTGTAGGATTTTAGAAAAGCAGGCTATGCTGTTGTCAGTAACTAGCTAAGGATGACTTTGGATATTGGGAGCAAACTGTAGGCATAAACAATGTCCTGGAATGGGTCAGGGGTGGAGTATCCATGGTTGAGGAAAGAGTATGCAGAAAAGGCAAAAAGGCCAAAAGAGAAGGCCAGTGTGGCTGCATAGGAATGCCAGACTAGCAATTATGGCAAAATATAGGGCATCACAGTGGTGGAAATTAAAACGTATGGAGATGGAGGGTGAACAGTATAAAAAAGCAAAAAAGATGGTAAGGAGAGTATATATTAACATTGAAAGGATTTTACCAGACGGGATTAAGATGAAAAGCAAGTACGTTTTAGGTATACAGCTTAAAGAAAAAAAGGTGAGATAGAACTGTCCATGCCAAGCAAAACTGGGAGAGAGATTACAGAAGACTAGTCAAAAGCAGAAATGCAAAATGAATAATTTAGTTTTCATAGCGAAAGTAATGGAAAAGTTTCATGCTGAGAGGAATGTAGGGAAAGAAGCAGAGAACTGCCACTGGCATACACCAGGATAGAAAAATGGGATTTTCATATAGAACTGACTGCTCCTAGAAGGGACATAGCAGAAGGATCAGGTGGCATGCCTCCCAGAGTCATCTGAAATCTGTCCAGTCTTTTAGTAATATAACACTCTATGATAGAGATTTACAATAAACCATTAACTGTTGAAGAAAAGCAAGAGGGCTGTAAGGCAATATTTGTGGTGTACTTATACAACAGGATTTGTGCAAAGAAGACACTTTTCTGCAGAAAGAAAGTGTTTTGAGAAAAGGGGTATGACATCCTGTTACATGTCCTGTCTCCTTAAAACACTAGCTGTGTATGGCACTACTATGAAAAGTTGAGTAACACAAGGATGAGGCTACAACTGGACAAAATGTACTAGTCAAAGTCTTAATAATAATAATAATTACAAGCATTTTTTGCAGGTGACATATCTACTGTACATCCTATGTGAGGGTGTTCACCCCTCCATGGCCCCTTACTTAAGTGTACTAACTCCATAGTTGTACATTTGCCCAGAAAATTAAAGTCTAGAAAGCTGTAAGTCACCACTGGCACACAAACAGATAAAACTCTTGCAGTGGTTTTCAGTGACAAAATGCAGATCAGAAATACTCAACAAAAAGTCCATGAGTCGCATCTGTTGCTGCTATCTTCAATTTAGACTCAACCAAAGGTATGTAAAACACTGTGCATATAGACTTTTACAAGTTCCATACTTTGCAAGTAAAAGGCATGCCTCACGAATGGAGAAGAGCAACAGTCATCCCTCTGCACAAAGGTCGGCCATCTACAGACCCTGGAAACTAAACTACAGACCAAACACCAACGGCCAGCAATCGCAATACCAAAACACTGAAATTTTTATTCTGTATTCATGTTCAAAACTTTTATTCTGTATTCATGTTCAAACCGGTTTCGGCTACCCAGCCTTCATCAGTGAATAAAGTTCTTCCCCCAGTAGGTATAGTGACTATTTATACACAACCCCAACCAATGGAAAACATGGTATAGCCCAAAACAATAGTTGAAGCACATTGTCACGTTTTAAAGCATCAAAATTTACATGACAGTATTGGTAATAATGTGCATAAAAATACTTATATATAACAAAAAAGTAATGAAATAGTAAAAAAATAAAAAAACAAATATAAAATTTTATATAAACATTTTTTTAATCAAAAAATACATCATAACTGCAAAATATAACTCCACATAAAGGAGCAAATCCCATAAACACCATACAAAGCACTGAATATCAGAAAACATAGAGTGTAAATACTAAAGTATATAAGGAAACATATATATATACCACAAAGGTAATAGAAAATATGTATATGACATACCATATATGAACATGTTATCAAAAAGGACATATGTCATATAAAGTTCTCAAATTTTTACAAACAATGTGAAATTCCTACATACAAAATGAAATAACCTGGGGTATTCCATAATTAATCAGAAAACATGTTCAACTAGTTATAAATGTGTACATAAGCTTATACTGAATATGAACATATTCAAGCCTCAGAAAAGTATGTTCCCAAAGCTACAAATAACCAGTGGATCAACCAAATAGTCATAGCATATCCAAAACTTTTACAAATGACCATTAAGACCTGGAGGGAATAATGCCCCAAGATTAATGATCCAATATTTTTCTTTATGATTTAAAATGGTATGCCAACCTTGTTGGTTGCTTCTATCCCCTGTGATTTTATCTATGATCATGAACATAAATTTAGCATTAGTGTGTTTGATGGTATGTCTATATAAGGCATTAGTTTCTTTTTTGTTTCGGATGTCACTTTTGTGTTCCGTCATTCTAATTCTGAGTAAGCGCGAAGTTTGGCCAACATAAAAAGCTGAGCATTGGCAGGTAGCTAAATAAACAATCCAACTACTACTACAGTTACCAAACACCCGTAAATCATATACTCTACTGGTGTTGGCACTAGTGAATTGTTTAAGTTTACTAACATATTGGCATGACCCACAATGTCCACATGGGAAAGTACCCAAATGTTTGCCTCCAGTCATAGTCATTTGTTGATATATGGCACCCCCACTCTCCTCATGCTTATAGTGAGAAAAAAGAGCACCCAATGTTTTTCCACGTCTATATGAAAACATACATTTGGGACCTAAATATCTCCTTAATTCCTTATTTGCCAAGAGTATATTCCAATGGGATGTCCAAATTTTTATTTTTTTACTATTTCATTACTTTTTTTGTTATATATAAGTATTTTTATACACATTATTACCAATACTGTCATGTAAATTTTGATGCTTTAAAACGTGACAATGTGCTTCAACTATTGTGTTGGGCAATACCATGTTTTCCATTGGTTGGGGTTGTGTATAAATAGTCACTATACCTACTGGGGGAAGAACTTTATTCACTGATGAAGGCTGGGTAGCTGAAACCAGTTTGAACATGAATACAGAATAAAAATTTCAGTGTTTTGGTATTGCAATTGCTGGCCGTTGGTGTTTGGATTGTCATTGGTTTGGCCGAGCATACCATACTTGCAAAGCATTGAGTTCCAACTAAACTACAGACCCATAAGTCTCACTAGTCTTATATGTAAAGCTATGGAAAGAATTATCATGGAAATGATCAATAGTGATATAGTAAACCTCCAGACACTGGACCCAATCCAGTTTGGTTTTGTCAAGAGCAGATCATGCCTCCTCAACCTGGTGGACTTCTTTGAGAAGGTCACCAAAGCAACGAATGAGGGCAAAATGGTTCATACTGCCTACCTTTATCTGGCCAAGGCACTTGACACAATATGCCACTCAGGCCTTGCTGACAAACTCAAAAGGTTAAGTACAAACTTGTATGTCAGCTGGTAGATAGCCAACTGTCTCACAGACAGGACCCAGGAAGTTAGAATTGGGGAGTCAACCTCTACAAAGAAGCCAGTCACAAGTGAAGTCCCTCAAGGTTCAGTCCATGGACCGCTCCTTTTTGGCATTTACTTCTCTGAAGTGGTCTCTGGCTGACTAAATTTGCAGATAATTGCAAATTAGGAGATGTCACTGAATTCCACACTGACACAAATGTTCTCCAGGAGGGGCTGACACAGACAAACAACTGGTGTCAGAGACATGGACTAAAACTAAATGACAAGAAATGCATAATAGTATCCTTCGGGAAGTCATCCACCCCTGGTAACTATCATATTGACAACACACCTCTTAGAGTTGACCCAGTAGTCAGAGACTTAGGGACACACATAGATAGTCCAAGGAAGTCATTGTTCCACTGTATTCGGCATTCATTAGACCTATCATTGAGTACAATACCCGCTTTGGTATGTACCTAACCAGGCATATCCAACAACTAGAATGTGCACAAAGGTTCCGTACTAAAAGAATACAGGGCTTAGGTAAAATGTCCTATGCAGGCCTCATCAAGGCTCTATCCCTGTATTCTGTCTCCTACAGGCTTTTGAGGGGAGATCTATGCCTGTCATACAGGGTATTGTCAGACCCCACTCTGATGGTCCTCCTGCATATCTACAAAACAAACAGCACCAGAATTACCCTTTCTAAAGACTTAAACCTTACCTCTGATATAAACAGGACGGAGAGACAGGTATGTATCCCAGAGATTACCCCATCTCTGGAACAGGCTTCCCATCCATGTGAGGCAGAGTTCCTCTCAAACCCAATTCAAGTGCTACCTGGACAAGTGGATGGGGAAAATAGAATTCATCCCTGGTTTGGCACCTATGTCTTTAATGGACACAGACAACCTGTAAATGGTTCATCTCCCAGGCCCTAGCTTGTAAATGTTTCATCTTACAAGCACCCTACTTACACTTATCAAGACTATCAGAAGTTGTCAGAGATCTGGGATGCATAGCTAGGCTTAAAAAGGCCCTTGTGGTTGTCAGCCTAGTAAACACCTATGAGCCTAGGAGCCTATGAGTAGCAAAAGACTGCATGTGTACAATTCTCCTGACCGTGAACTTCTGGAAAGATGACTATCTGTTCCTGTATCTATGTGCCCATGCAGGGGGAAAGAGTTTAATGGTACAATAGATAAATTATCACCAAACACCTGTGAGAGGGATACTGATGCTATTATCCTATTACAAGTTGCTGAAACAGTAAGGAAGTTACCCAGGATGCATCAGAGGTTATCGCATAGACTTAATTTGACAGAGCATGCCATGAAATACTGAGTAGAGGCAGTAAGGCAACTGACATTTGCTAGCAATACATATAACTTTTACTAATCTGCTCAAAAATGTTTCCATTACTACAACTGAAGCAGAAAATATTTTTAAACTGAGCAATGAAATTGCTATGCCATACCCATACTAATATCCACATAATCTTGGATTTGGGTAGTTAATGTTGCTAAAAGTGAATTGCATCCTCTTTTGGGATACAAATACTTATACATTTGACAACGTCACCATAGAGATACTTACTACACCCATGAAGACAGCCCAAGTTATCCAACATAGTATCAACTACGTTTTATTTCTGACACTGTTCTTAAGAAGGCAGGCTATCTCCTGTTTCTTTGAAGAGTCACAAGATAAAGTTGCCTATAGAGGATAGCATTGCTTGGAAGTTGACACCCTCCACTTTTGACAGGTGTTTCTTCTAAAGGCAGTTAATGTTGGTTTTGTTCTCCATTTCAGCTGCAAAGGCTTGATTTGTTTCATAGGAATGTCCATACAATTAACAATCGGAATAAACACCTGCATGGTGTCAAGTAATAAACTAACCAGCTTAGTAACAATCTGCTCGACTGTTTTACTAAATGTTCTTAATCTAGCCTTAAGGACAATTGGTTTAGCTTTCATTAAGTATATTTTGGTCTCTCCTCATTTTGTATGAAACAAATTAAAGCATAGCAGGTCAATAGTTTTTCAACTTTGAGGTATTAATGCTCCCCTGAATAAAACATACCTCTTATAAACAGTCAAAAGTTGCTGACATTCAATTTTCCGTCTCATAATTCAATATTAAACCAGAAAAGGAACAAAAATACATCTAGATAAAATAAATATAAAACTGTATGTATAGAAATCTATTTGTATAAAAATATATATGTGCATGAAATCTAATTAAAAATAAATCAAATAATAAATGACCTAAGTCTTAAGATACAACCCATTTAAATATTTTCATTTAGTCCATATGGAGACCCTGTAGTTCCCTTCAGTTGCAAAAACAGAAAACGGAGGGGGTAAGTGGTAATGAACTATACAGATTACATGAGCAAAATGCATGTGTTGTTGTATGATAATTCCAGGGAATGAAATACAGCTGGTTTATAGTAAAATAGATAAAGATTTATATGATACAATGTAATATGATGATGCAATATCAAATAACTGGGGAGGAGTACATGTATTTCAGGATTAAAACTATCTTATATCCTCACAATATTTGGCATTCCAAAAGTTCATATGGATATAGTTGACCCCCTTAGGCCTATAGTGAATGTCAGGGATTCCAAACACATTCATTAGCCAAGCTTATGTATTTTAAATTAAAACAGTAACTGAAGCTCTCTCCTATTTGTTTAAAGATTTATGGGTGTTTTTGAAAAAGTTGACCCATGTAGTATATGATGATGAACTATAGTTGGTCATAATAGATGCAAAATATGTGTTTACCATAATTCCCCATAAAACTCTACAAGAATGGTTGTATAATTTTAACAGAAGTTAGCAATATGTCCGCAAAAGTTATTAATAATTTGGTGGAACTGATGGATTTGGTTCTTTCAAATAATGTTATATAATTTAAGGATTCATTTTTCCACCAAAACAATGGAGTGGTCATGGGAGCCACATGGGCTCCTGTTTTTGCTAATATTGTCATGGCACAATGGGAGAGACTCTCTGTTCTCAATTCACAGTTTAACACATCCTGGAACTTTTATGGTAGATTACAGGAAATGACATTCATTCTGTGGTTAAACACTGAAGAAAGATTGAATGAATTCTAGTTATATATCAACACCACCACTGAATTTTTAAAGTTCACCTGCGAGTTTTCCAAACAAGAACTTTATTTATGATGTTGGGATTAGTACAAACTACCTGAATAAAAAGTTTGTTTCAATCAATTATTTGAAACCCACCTACTCAAATTGCTTGTTACGTTATAATAATTGTTGTGACACTGCCCCCCACCTATCATTTGTGAATATTGGTATGATTTATACAGAACTGTATGCTATGTACTGAGCTAAGATGTATCCACACTGTACCCTGCTGGAACATAGAAGATTAACCTGCAAAACTTAAGAATAGTTGAGGTTAAGTTACTTTATAGCTGGGCCATACACAAAAGATTTTATCTCTCAGTTTCAGTTCAGTAACAGACAATATCTAGAGCTAGAAGTTTTTTTTGTTTTGTCTTGGACAGAAGTAATTACTAGGCTTCAAATGTAAAAGCGTTTTATTGTTTTACATCTTCCAAGATCTGCAAAGATCTGAGAGATATGTATTTCTCATACAGAGATATTAAATTCTGTTAAGTTTCTGTTTAGCCTGCAAACTGAAGTCAGGTGACAAAGAATGATGTCATTCAAGCTGGCCCAGCAGTAATGTTTGATATTAATTTGGGAACTCTCTCAGAGAGAGACTGTCCATTAGAAACATCTATTCATCATCATCATCATCATCATCATCATCATCATCATCATCATCACCATCTGCACTTGCTTTGCTGCAAGTAAGATTTAGGGCATAGTATCTCTTTTACTTATAGCTAGGAATATAGTAAATATTAGTTTAGATGTTTTCTGTATTTATTTGAGACTGTCCTGTAATGTTTTAAATACTTCCTGTGACTCTGAACTCTGAAGTTATTGTGATGAGCTATTGAGTATTGTCTTCTTCTTTTATTATTTATTATTAAATATATTTAAACCTATCTTTGTGGCTGATATTTGTGAGACATATTGAAGCTCTTAAAGTACTTGCATATGTATTTGGTGACACTGTACAGGCCACTCCTAAATAGCCTTGTAAGTCTTGGTCAGACTACCATTTGGATTAATAATAACATTACACAGTAGGATTGGACACCCTTTGTTAAGGACCTTATAGTAGCTGATAAGGGTGGCTGGTGGCAGCTGGAACTACCATATAGTCTGGGCAAAAGGAAGCATAGCTAGTAAACCTGTGCTAGCCTTTCCCAGGTGTGTGTGTGTGTGTGTGTGTGTGTGTGTGTGTGTGTGTGTGTGTGTGTGTGTGTGTGTGTATGTGTGTGTGTGTGTGTGTGTGTGTGTGTGTGTGTGTGTGTGTGTGTGTGTGTGTGTGTGTGTGTGTGTGTGTGTATCAATCAGATCTTAAAGTGTGCGTGTGTGAACTACTTGGGCAGGGACACGAAGCACTGGCTGGACAGAGAGGGTGCAGGAGGTCTTAGCTTGGCCAGTCGGCTGAGATCTCAACCCTATAACTGTGCCAGTGGGGAGTCTTATTGGGGATCTGGAAAGAGAGGGAGAAACCAGACCCAGACTGACTGTGATCTCTGTATGCTATTAAGGGAAATTGCACTTTACTGTGTGTGTACTTATCTTCCTCCCGTTGTGTATGTCCCTCACTATTGCCAGTGGTGAGGATTGAGGCTCCTTGATTACTGGGCCAGTGCAGGGGCATCACAGTTGTCATCCAAGGCATCAGAGGAAGAATATGGTTAAAGGTGAGATAGTGAGATTTGCTTGAGTTGCCTGATTTTGACTCCTTTTTACAATAATGTGATGTTTTTATAGAAAACCCTACTTTTTTTATAAAAGGGATATTTGATAAAGTGTGTAAAAAGAGAAACAGAAGCATATATGTGCCGCTATTAGGGGTAGTTGAAAATAGTAAGAATAATATTATTGAGAACAAAAGCGATTATGGTAAAGCAATGATTATAACTTGCAGCCTAGACAGTAAGTTTATCAGAAACATTACTGAAAGGAATTGGAATATATTTATTCATAATGGAGGGACTATGAATGTACTCAGGGATAAAACTTAATTTGTATGTAGAAAAAGGAAGACCTCTAACAATTATTTTAAACATGAAGTAAGCTGGTTTAATAATAAAAGGGTAAAGATGGGAACATGTAAGTATGGTAGATGTTCCCAATGTAATATGTTTGATAGATAACCAAGTGGTGATAAACCAGAAGGAATAGGTTGTATATAAAGATTACTATGCAAGTATGTCCAAACGAATACTATACTTGGCTGTTTGCCAACAGTTTCCCAGATTTTATATAGTAAAAAAGAAAGAATCCTGAGGGAGTGTGTTAATGAGCATTAATATGATATTCAAAAAGGCTTTTTGAAAAATGCGTTAATATAAACACATACAAACACAAGTGGGGCATGAGTATTTTTGTAGTGGATAGAGTTACACAAACCCCCAGGGGGTTGATGTAGTGAATATCCTGAGGTTAGGGAACTGCTTTGGCAATTGAAATTAAATGCAGGACATCTACCTGCACTAAATGAAAATATTTCTGTAGGTTGTATCTTAAGACTTGGGTTGTTTATTATTTGCTTTTAATATCATAATCTCAAGTTGAGGTGTACGCAGATGGAAAATTCGAAACACAGATGTTTGAATTTTTATCTGGCTGAACATCTCAATGTTTGAAAGTTTATATTAGCAAATACACTGGGCATTCACTAATATAAATTTGAAGAACTGTACAGAGATTGTGGTACAGTGTGGTTTGGGAAATTCATCCCTTTACTCATTCTAGTGCGATCTCAGAGTTGGAATATATAGTTAGCAGGGGGTGCAGGGGGGCTTGCCTCCCTGCAAAAACATGATGTTAGGTATAGGAGTTTACTTTGCTTGATGTGCTCAGAAACAATGTTGAATCTAGTGAATTCGTTCAGCTGATTTGACATTGTGACTTGTTCTTTATTTTGACTTTCAAGGTTTGTTTTTGATATGTCGAAAGGAAATTATTTTGCTGTTCGACATATTGATAGTAAACCTATTATTTGATTTGTAGTGTATAGAGTGCAGTGATTATACTCCGATATTCGGAAAAATGAAAATCAGTAAAGCACTAGATGGCACAAGACCAGATTTTAAAAATTGTTAAGCACACCCTGTTCAAGTTGTTAAGGTCAGGCCTAGTGCTAGGCATTCAAATCTGCCAGTATTGACAAGCAAATAAAATATTTGTTTCTGCCTGTTCTCCATATCAGTAATGTCCCCCTGACTTCCTGAAAAATTGCTAGAATAATAGGATGTGTGTTTGCCTGCATTTTCTGAAAGATGTGAACTCTGAAACTTAAATGTATGTCATTATTTTTTTTTAATTCAGTCCTCTGTAATTTGTTCAAAAAACAGAGACTTTATGAGGAATAGACCAAACATATGATGCAAAAATCTGGACAATTGAGAGACATGGAAAGTGTGTATAAACATAAGGGATTGTGTTATGCTGCCTTTCTGACAGAGCTAAGTGCTTTACAAAACTGGCAAAACACTGGGCCGGATTCACGAAGGCTTGCACTGAGTCTAAGAGTAGTGTAAGACTCCATGCAGCCTTCGCGATCCAGGAACAGCCCAAAGTCCGTGTAAGAGACAAGCTAAAACGGCTCTTACACGGAGTGGGCGTGGATAAGCTAATCACCTCACTTGCAGCCAAATAGCATGCAAATGAGGATGATTAGCGATCCATGAAGCCCAGAACAGCCCGTGTAAGAGCCGTTTTAGCTGCAGAAATGTACTCAGTTGACAACTGAGTACGTTTCTGCAAAAACTGCAATGGAGCCATGTCAGCTCCAAATAAAGGGTGCATATGTGTCAGGCAGCATGCCAATGGCCAAATATGTGGCCATTGGCAAAGTAACCTGATTCAAATATATTAAAAATATAATTTTTTTTTTCGGCGATTGCCGATGTTTAAACCCAGCGCAGCCCCGCGCAAATGGGCTGTGCTGTATAAAACATAAAAACAAAGGTTTTAAACCCACAAATGTGGGTTTTATGCAATACATGGAATGTCAATGCAGGGACCAGCAGACCAAAACCAACATGGCCACCGTGTAGTGGTTGCTAAGGGGGGAAGCTGAGTCTAAGAGATGTAACTAAGCATTAGTAGGCAATCTGATGCAAATGAGTGTTAGGATACTGAATTCCACTGTCACATAGCAAATGAGCACAGTCTGAGTAGTGTAAGAGTTACAGAAGGGGGAGGAACAGAGTAGGAGATCGGTGACATCACATGGGGGAATAGTAGAAAGAAATGCAGTTCATTGGAGGTCAGAGTTACATGACAGACGTCAGACAGATATCATGGAAAGAGGTGTGCCACTAAATAAGCATGAGAAAGTCAAGAAATGGAAGGTGTACACTGTTGCCTACACCAAAGTTTCTTGCTGGGTGTGTATGCGCACGTGTGCGCTCCATGAAGTGCGAGTAAGGCAGTGTGCGTGCGTGTAAGGCAGACTGAGCATGTGGGAGCGTGTTGGGAGATGTTTAACACTGTTTGTGTGGGCATGCACGCGTTTTAATCCGAATAAGCAGATTCTGAACCGTGTAAGCATGTGTGCGCGCGTGTAAGCCACTGTGAGCGTGTTTCTGCTGGTTTGCACACGGCTCCTCCCTGAGAAAACAGAGAGGAAAAAGGAAGCAACAGATTTAGCAGGAAGCTAGCAGGGAATACTGCTGGAGCTAGCAGGTGAAAACAATTAGACGCAGGCAATTACACAGGCAGAATAGTAGCCCAGCCCAGCACTTAAAACTCTGCAAACAGCAGTGCAGGATGTTTCTCTCAAGAGACACTGCAAGACAGGAGTTAAGTTATCAGAAGTGAAAACTGAAAAAGCTGAACTCAGAGCAGAAATGTTAGGGGCTGCCATAGCTGTCATAATGAGACATAGGCAACTTGCTGAGGGTGGTGACAATGCAGATGGTGCCAGACAACCCACAGTGAGGAGACGGAGAAGAGTGTACAGACCCAGGGTCACCTACCATGGGTTACATGAGCTGGAGATAGTAGAGCTATAGAGTGGACAGAGACCTCCTGCGGCAAATAGTGGAGCTGTGCAGGCCACGCCTCACACACAGAACCAACAGAGGGGAACCCATCCCAGTGGAAACCAAGGTATGTGTTGGCCTAAGAATACTAGCAACAGGTACCTTCCAGAGACCAACTGGTGATATGATGGGGATATCACAGGCATCAGCCTCCAGGGTACTGCACCAGTTCCTGGATGCCATGTCAGCACATGTCGGTGATCATGTATATTTCCCCAATGCCCGTGAGGTATTGGCCAGCAATATGCGTCTCTTCCAGCAAATAGCGGAATACCCTGAGGTAGTGGGTTCAGTAGATTGCACGCACATACGCATCAAAGCACCAGCCGGTGAGCGGGGTAGGGCATACATCAACCACAAGGGCTTCCCCTCCATCAACTGCCAGGTCGTGTGTGATGCCCAGGGCATAATAATGAATGTGTGTGCTGGCTGTCCTGGGAGCTACCATGATTCCCACATCTGGCATTTGACGCAGCTGTACCAGACATTTGCCAATGGGGACATCCCGCACGGACACCTAGTGGGGATGCAGGTTATGCACTGGAGCCGTGGCTGATGACACCCATCAGAAAGCACACACACCTGAACAGGAACGCCATAATGAGGCACATGCACAAACACGTAATGTAATAGAGCGTGTGTTTGGGCTGCTCAAGTCACGGTTCCGGTGTCTGGACACATCTGGTGGAGCCTTGCAGTACACACCAACTACATGTACCCAAATTGTCATGGTATGTGCTATGCTACATAATATGATCTTGCGAAAACAGCTGCAGCAGGACCAGCATAGGGCCGGGCCAAACAGCCCCCCACCATTGCCAAGGCCATCACAGGCGGAGCGTGACTCGGAGGAGGAACAACCTGAGCCTGCCCCAGTAGGCAGAAGGAGGCATGCCCAGTATGCCCTGGCCTTGGCAAAGAGGCAACGCATAGCACATACACTGGCTCAGTAGGAACCCTGGGAATGATACCCCTCTCTGACTCACTCATATAGTAACAGGGATGCCTAACATGACACAACCTGCTCTCAAACATGTACAGGGAAGTGTAATATGTGCATCTGACAGAGGCAGCCCTGCAGCACCACCTGAGGCATGAATGCTATGTGTTAAGTAATGTAACACCATGTACTATATGCACACCTGAGGACCCTGACTAACATCCTACCCTCACCAAGCATCATGCCACAACATGACAATGAGATGATCAAGTGCAATAATTGACTGAAGTATCACAGTTAGTCAAAGGGGATCCAATGTGTGCCAGTCTGGGATGACATGCTGAGCATGACATGATGCACCACCTGCTAGGACTGGCGTGCACCTATCAGTGCAGGCCGTATGGATACTGGCAAAGGCTGTTGTTACCCACAGTGTGCCCTGAATAGGTAAGGCTCAAAACACAAACCTATCTCCATAGGTATCAGAAGGGATAAGAATAAGATAAGGGATAAGTCGAAACAGCAAGATGCATGCAGTCTAAACTCACCCAATATGGAGAATGTTGATATCTGCGCTGTAACAGAAAACTGAGTCAAGGCTCACAACAGCACCCTAACACTACCAGGTTACACCTCATACTGTGCTGTACAGCCTCAAAACATGGAACAAGCTACAAAAGGAGGGTGACTAGCAAGAATTGTCAAGGATAACCACACACCCATGTTGGTACCACAACAAAAAGCAGCATGGACTAGCCATGGTCAAGTAACAGTGGCTAAAACTGCCCTCCAGTTTATAGCCTGCTACAGACTACTGTCCCAACACCAGGAACTGCACCTGGCCTATGCTGGAATACATGAATATATCAAGTCCTCCAAACCACATTATATTGGGTGACTGAAAATACCCAGACATAGACTGGGAGCATTATACTAGCTCCAACAGTGTAGGACAAAAGTTCATAGAATCCATAAACCAAAAGGCCCAGGAACAACGTACCACTCCCACAAGAGGGGTAAGCATACTGGATGTGATAATCAGCAACATGGGTACTGGATGGCAAGATGAGAAGTGTATTGCTCACTGGTAAAACCAGACCATAGAGTAATCACACTGGATATACAAATACTGACCACAGTCCCTGGCCAGAAAACCACAGTGGAAAACATGTGTAAAGCAATATTTGCACTCCTCCAAACTGATGTGGAATCCATTAAAGGTCCTGTGCAGGTGCAAAATATGGGCCACACCTCAGAACCTGTAATACAGCCATTCCATGAACACTGCCAGGAATGCTTGGATTATGCAATCCTAAATTAAAACAAGACACAATGCCATACACGCAGGAATCTGGCATGGTGGACACCAGCCATAACCAAACCATGCAAGAGAATGAGGAAGCTACTACATGATAGAGCAAACATAAACAATGAAGTAATCACTGATCAGTAGTATGGCAATAAAATCTGTCCACACACAATCCACTAAGGCCAGCCACAACAAGTTGAATCTGTGAATCCTGAGGCAATGTTACACCTGCCCCAAGTACACAGACAGCCCCCAACTCCACCCAAGAAATACAAATATATGTGAGAGATGCAACCATCTATCCAAACTGGAGGCTGAGCTCCCTCAACTCAGTACTCCCAAAACTAGTCAGGAGGAGAAGGTAACCACACACACCACAAACACAGTCCCACATAGACCTATCACAACTGCAAACCAAACACATAAACACAGAAAAACATTCCCGGAGGCACAAATTACAAACACAGCACACCAACAGAGGCCTCTAAAGCAGACACCCAATCAAACAACCTCCAAACATAGCACATGCAACACATAGTACACAAAGCTGGTGTGCCAAACAGTCACAGGCCAGAAGGAGAAACAACATGCCTGATACAGTTGTAATAGGTGACTCCATAGTCAGACACACTGCTGTCCCGCACACCAGACTGAACAAGGGAAAGGGTACAGTAAGCTGCCTGTAGGCTGCCACAACGCCACATAACAGAAGTATGCAGGTCACTCCAAAGCAAGTAGAAATATGATGCAGTCATAGTCCATGCTGGTGTGAATGACCTGAGATGTACCTCCCTAGACTACATGAAAAGAGACATAGATGAGCTCTCTGATTATGTAGTCCAGGCCGGTATGACACTCACCGTTTGCAGCATCCTACCCTTACCAAGAATAATGCCACAGTACAAACACGGAATGATCAGTCATAGCAAGTGGCACACTTACTGGTGTCATTCCAAGGGGATCAATGTCTGTCTGCTTGGGATGTCATGCTTGACAAGCCACGCAGCTGTTCTTGGGATGGCTTGCACCTGTTACCCCTGGGTGTCTGGATATTGGATAAGGCCTTTGCCACCTCCATAGAGCCTTTTGTAGGCAAGGCTGAAAAGACTGACCCACCACCCTAGAAAACATAAGTGGAAAGAAACATAAGGGTAATGCTGACCAATGCCAGATGTGTAAACCCCAGTATGCATGCTCCCAAGGCCATCCCCTGTATGGAGAACATCTATGTCTGTGCAGTGACAGAAACCTGCTACAAGCCTCCTGACAGCACACCAGCACTACCAGGTTATACCACATATCATGTGTCATGGCCCCAAAACCTGGAACAAAACATAAAAGGAGGGTGAGTATCCATATTTAGCACAGACACCCATACGTCCAGGTAACTGACAATGCACAAGGCATTGGACTCCACCCATGTGCAACTAACTGTAGGCAAGACTGCTGTACAGTCTGTAGCATGCTACAGACCACACTCTCACACACAGGAACCCCACCCAGCCATCCTGAAGACACTGGACAGTATGAATATCCCACCAAATACCAAACAAGGTACCACAAATTACCACATAGGTGGTAAACCATTATGTATGGAAGGAGTAACCAGGGACCTAGGGACACAAGTGGACAGTAACCTGTTATGTGACACCCACATTGCCAATGTGGCTAGGAAGACTGTCTACGTTTGACACCGTATCAGGAAAGGATTCACATCTACGTCAACAGAGGTCATTGTGCCCCTATACTGTTCTCTTATCACACCCATAATCTAGTACAATGCCTCATATGGGATGTACCTTACCTGACACCTGCAGCAGTTAGAAAGACCTCAAAGGTACCTCACCAAGAGGATAAAGGGTCTCAAATATATGTCATATGCTGCCTGGCTGTAGACACCCCAGCTGAATGCAGTCACATACTGCCTACACAGAGGCATTGCATGCCTGTTGTAGAAGGCCATGCCCAACACAGGAGTAATGGACATGCTCCACCCCAGAAAACTCAAAGCCATCGGAGCTGTGA
This sequence comes from Protopterus annectens, assembly GCF_019279795.1. Classification (NCBI taxonomy): domain Eukaryota; kingdom Metazoa; phylum Chordata; order Ceratodontiformes; family Protopteridae; genus Protopterus; species Protopterus annectens. Next base: position 391,704,835 of record NC_056726.1, read on the forward strand.
GAGTGAGAGATGTCAACCTCAACAAATAATGAAATAGGATGTGCTGGTGGGACAGATACATAATCCAGAGGCTCCCCACACCCTGGACCAGAATCCCACTCCATGTTAGGCAGAGCCCCTCACTGACACTCTTCAACAGGAATCTTGCCAAGTGGATGGATGATTGTAGAGTTACACTGGGGTCTTCACTGTGTCATGTCCAGACAGAGGCACAGCAAAGCAAATCATAAATGGCCATAATATTCACATAGCAAGGGGTGGCAAAAGCCACACACACTCTGGCTAGGCTAACAAATGCCCTAGGGTGGATAGCCTAGTATGAACCTATGAACCTATGAAGATACAAATTGTACAGGACACTAAGGATAATCCCAAGGCTTTCACAACTGATGGTAGGAACCATGTTGGGAATTCACAGATATGCTCTGAATCACACAAATATCACAAACACACACACATATTGCCAACATACATCCTGACAGGTGCAGTGCAAACCCCGAATGCAGAATATCTATCCCAGCAGACTGCTGTCCCCTGACATTGCAGATGCTGAGGTAACAGCCAGCATCTACAAAGCAAAACACACAGCAGCAATGGTATGAGATGGTGTCCTGGGCTTAGTGTAACATGGACTCCAAGATGAATGGAATGCCAAATCACACTACTGCTCAATGTCAGCCTTACCACAGAATATGTACCCAAAGAGCAGTGTACAACAACAGTGGTCCTTCTCAACAAAGGTGTTGCCTGAATGGATACTGAAAACTACTACCCCAGAATCCTGAGAAGCTCGGTCTGCACAGCTATGGAAATGATCAGCATGTACCATAGACATAAAGATATTGGGGACCTACTGACACCGGACCCTACCCAGTGTGGCTTTCTTAAGTGCAGATCCTGCCCCTAAACATGTTTGACTCAATTGAAACAGTCATTAAGGTCATTGATGAGGGCAATGTGGTCCACACAGCGTAGCTGGACCTTGCAAAGGCTTCTATACAATACCCTACATGTTCATTATAGATAAGCTCACCAGCTTAAATATAAACCCCTATGTCAGTAGAGGGGTTGCAAACCAGACCAAGGACAGAACAGACATGGTCAGACATGCTGCAGCCATGTCAGACTACAAACCAGATATAACTGGCATCCCACAAGGCTTGGTCCTGGGATCTTTCGTCTGGTATATATGTCCCATAGGTACAGGCAAACATGGAAGGACTGTGTCCGAACATGTTTGCAGAGGACTACAAACTGCTCACCACATATGATCCACCAGCTGACACAAGCATCCCACAAAAGGGCCACATAGAAACAGACAACTGGTGCCATAGCCATGTCAGCAAGCTAATTGCAGAAAAGTGTATAGTCAACCCCCGTGGATATACAGTAAGTGCCCACCAATTACCACATAGGTGTTAACCCATTATGTAGTTAACATGTAATGAGAGACCTGGGGACACAAGGTGATAGATATCCTGCATTGGGCAAACATGTGCTGTAGTGTTTACAGAAACATACCATATACCCACCTAATCATGAAGGTTGTCAGGTCTAGATAAGGGGAGGTCATTGTGGCTCTGCAGTCATCCTTCATCAGCGGTACAATTGACTACAATAGCCCCTGTGGGATGTACCTCAGCAGACACCTCCATCAACCATAAAGTCCCCAACAGTACCTCACCAGGAGTATCAAAGAGCTTGCACAGATGCCATGTGTTGCCTGTGTTGCTGGTATCAATAAACATGCTGCACCTTGTACAATCTGAATGGCAGTGAGTTATGCACATGAGAGACCTGAACCCCAGCACTGACTTACATAGGACAAGCTGTACTGCATGATCCATAACACAGAAGCCACCCCCCACCCATGAGTGAACTCCCAGTACAGGCTACCCATAGAGTCACTTATCAATCTTCCTCAATAGGAATCTTGATGAGTGGATGGGAGATGGTAGCTTTATCCTGGGTATCACTGTCATGTCACAGGTAGACAGAGGCACAGTATACTAACCATGACATATGTCATGGCAAACTCCACTTACAATGTGTGTTGAAGGACAAACACACTCTCCAACTAGCATTAGACATGGACTAGGGCACATCGCTAGTGTTTGCAAATGTACACCTATGTTGTGGAATACACTACCAATGTTGGACAAGCCTGGTTTAAGTAGTTCATATCTGAACAGAATGCAACATGGTCAGATGTACACAACTGGCCCCTAACCAGGCTGTTGTGCTCACTATCGAAATGTAAAGCAGTGATAGCACTAAAGCCCAGGATACTGTCCACCACAGTCAAAGTACTACCAGTACACTATAAAGTACTAAAGTGTTAGGTCAGTGTGAAAGGATGTTGACAACTGTATGCAAAGTATCCCATGCAAACACTGCAGGCACAGTATAATCCTGTTGTGTTCACACACAAAGCAGTTGTACAGTAACTACACAACATGACACACAACACACAACCATAAACGGGTGATATTTGTTGAAGTTCACACTCATCTACAAATGTGGTGGGCTGCAGAGTCCAACATATGGAATGCTCACACTGGGCATGCTCACACACTCTGATAAATGAGACATATGTCAGACAACATGCCATGGGAAGGCTGAACTGGGCATGCTCACACACTTAGGCCAAATCTCAGTTTAGCAGTTGGACACACATATCTGGTATTTTTACGTGTTATTCCAGGAACCAACCACATTACAGCAGTCTTCCCAGTGCACACAGTTAAATGACTACAGAGACATACGTGATATAGTGGATCCCTCCCATATGCAAACATCTTCCACAGATGCACAAGTTGTTCATACAAACAGGGAATGCTATGGCAATAAAGATGTTCAAACAGTCTATCAGCAACAAATAATGTGCATTTGACAATTAAACATATGGGTGTAGAGGTCAACACTAGGCTGTTTGCCCTAGGGAATGACAGCTTAGCCAGAGTGTGCTTGGTGTCTGCCTCCCCACAGGATGCACATTCCCCTTTCTAAACACCGATAATGTCAGCACCCTATAAGTACAGCAGGAGAAAAGAAACTTCCTAGTAATGTGAATAGCGCGCTCCGCTAATGCATCTGTCACAAGTGTCATAACATAGTTAGGTAGGGGTTTGAATCCTGCAAATGCTCAGTGTGTGAGTAAGTCTGTGGGAGAGAAATGTCCCTTTTGGCAACTAGGAAAACACACTACAGGACGCACATTCCTCTTTCTAAACACCGATGATGTCAGCACTCTATAAGTATAGCAGGAGAAGGGAAACCTCCCAGTAATGCAAATAGCGCGCTCTGCTAATGTGTCCGTCGCAAGTGTCATAACATAGTTAGGTAGGGGTTTGAATCTTGTAAATGCTCAGTGTGTGTGTGAGAGTGGGGTTGGTGTGTGTGTAAGTCTGTGGGAGAGAAATGTCCCTTTTGGCAACTGGGAAAACACACTACAGGATGCACATTCCCCTTTCTAAACACCGATGTTGTCAGCACTCTATAAGTACAGCAGGAGAAGAGAAACCTCCTAGTAATGTGAATAACACACTCCGCTAATGCGTCCGTCTCAAGTGTCATAACATAGTCAGATAGGGGTTTGAATCCTGCAAATGGCAAGTGTGTTTTTTTGGCTGAGGGGGCTTAGTGTGTGTGAGGACAATGTCCCTTTTGGCAACTAGGTGAACAGACTACAGGATGCACATTTCCCTTTCTAAACACTGATGATGTCAGCACCCTATAAGTACAGCAAGAGAAGGGGAACCTTCTAATAATGCGAATAGTGCGCTCCGCTAATGTGTCTGACTCAAATGTCATAATATAGTTAGGTAGGGGTTTGAATCCTGCAAATTGTAAGTGTGTGTGTTTGGCTGAGGGGGGGTTAGTGTGTGTGAGGGAAATGTCCCTTTTGGCAACTAGGAGAACAGACTACAGGATGCACATTTCCCTTTCTAAACACTGATGATGTCAGCACCCTATAAGTACAGCAAGAGAAGGGAAACCCCCAATAATGCGAATAGCACACTCTGCTAATGTGTTTGTCTCAAGTGTCATAACATAGTCAGATAGGGGTTTGAATCCTGCAAATGGCAAGTGTGTGTTTTTGGCTGAGGGGGGTTAGTGTGTGTGAGGACAATGTCCCTTTTGGCAACTAGGTGAACAGACTACAGGATGCACATTTCCCTTTCTAAACACTGATGATGTCAGCACCCTATAAGTACAGCAAGAGAAAGGAAACCTCCCAGTAATGCGAATAGCGCGCTCTGCTAATGCGTCCATCTCAAGTGTCGTAATATAGTTAAGTACGGGTTTGAATCCTGCAAGTGTGTGTGTTTATCTGAGGGGGATTAGTGTGTGTGTGAGGGAAATGTCCCTTTTGGCAACTAGGAGAACAGACTACAGGATGCACATTTCCCTTTCTAAACACTGATGATGTCAGCACCCTATAAGTACAGCAAGAGAAGGGAAACCTCCCTGTAATGCGAATAGCACACTCTGCTAATGTGTCCGTCTTGAGTGTCATAACATAGTCAGATAGGGGTTTGAATCCTGCAATTGGCAAGTGTGTGTTTTTGGCTGAGGGGGGTTAGTGTGTGTGAGGAAAATGTCCCTTTTGGTAACTAGGTGAACAGACTACAGGATGCACATTCCCCTTTCTAAACACTGTTCAGCTGAAGGCCATGGCTCTGGCACAAGTTGTCTGTTTCTATGATGCCCCTTTGGAAGATGCTTGTGTTGGCTGGAGAGTCAATTATGGTGGCCAGTTCGCAGTCATCTGCATATTTGGTCAGCCACAGTCCATCCGTGTTGGCCTGTACCTCCAATAAATATATACCAAACAAGAGAGGTCCCAGGACTGAGCCTTGTGGGACACAACTCGTAACTGGTTTGGAGTCTGGCATGGCTCCAGCAATTCTAACCATGTGGGTTCTGTCCTTGAGCCACTGTGCAATCCATCTAGTGACATAGGGGCTTATATTTAAGCTGGTGAGCTTCTCTAGAATGCCCAAGTGGGGTATTGTTGTGAAGGCTTTTGCGAGGTCCAGGTAGGCTGTGTGAACCACCTTCCCCTCGTCAATGGCCTTGGTGACTGTTTCAAAGAAATCAACCAGGTTAAACCTGGTAGTGCTGGTGTGCTCTCAGTAGCCCTGAACCAGGCATCTGTTACTACACAGATATCGATGTTCTCCATGCCAAGGAGTGTTTTGGGTGCATGCATCTGGAGGTTTAGACTTCTGGCGTTGGGTAGCATTACTCTTAGTTTCTTATCCCTTGTGATACCTATGAAGGTGGGTTTGTCATTTGAGCCTTGCCTAACATAGGCACTATGTGGGGTAGCAAGACCCTTTGCCAATATCTGAAAGCCCAGGGGTGACAGGTGCAGGCCATCCCTAGCGAAGCAGGTAGTTCAACAGAAGATGAATATGTGAAGGTGTAGTGCCTGTGATTAGTTAGCAGTAGCATATATGACTGCTCATGTGGACACATGCCAGGTAAGTCATATGCACTGTGTCACAGGCAATGTACATGTGAACAGGACAAACAGTGACATCCTGTCAAGTGGGACATGGACATACATATAGTAAGCTATGCAGATGGCACTAGGAGTCCACAGAAGCTCTATAACTATGCATTGCAGGTGTGATCAGTATTCCAGGGTAATTGCAAGCAAACATGCATGCAAACAAAGCTACAGTAAACAGGGCTGCATGTAGTCCATTGTACAACCAACAAGCTGTACCAGTTCCAGTAGGTAACACTGCAAATATGCAGGCACTATGCACATGTACATGGAAATACACGGGTCAGATGGCTAGGGTCCAGTCTCAGTGCACACAAGTGTACAGACCATGTACTGTCAGGATGTACAATAACTGGATGGAAACCCATGTGCCCATACCTGCAGTAATACACATGTCAAATAACAGACACTGAGCCTTCACTCAGTGGTTCCATACTTAGTAGGATGTATGCTACCTGGCCTGCCACCACAGTATCCCTGACATATATGGGGACTCTCCCTCCTGTGACAGTTAGTTTTGTGTGTTGGGGCTGTCTAGCATGGTATGAGATGTGAGCATGCAGTGCTAGGGTGCTCCTGTGTGTCCTGTACCAGTCATGTAGTACTGCACACATATAAACATCCTCAAACATCTGCATTGCAGAGTCCAGTGTGGGCAACATGCCACTTGCAATTTACATGTCCATCATTGCGTATTACTACATTCATTACCTTATCCCCTGTGCTACCTATGTATGTAGCCTTCTGTTGACATCATTACCAACAGTATGTCAACATGTGCAGATGATACACTATGGTACTTACCATGGGTGTAGACAACAGGACATGACAATCACACACTTACTGCATCAGGCATGCTGTGATATACCCACAATTAATTCAGCACACAGTACTGTTAACAACATGATACTATTACTACACATCTATGTGGTCACCCTGTGCATCAGCAACATGTTAACCTGTACCTGCACAGTTGTTACAGATTGCAGGAGGTGGCGCAGTTTCATCATATGCACAGGGTGTGAACTTGGTATGCCTGAGTCAGCCACCGATACCACCAATTGACATGTATGTGTATGTGTGTTGGTGAGGGACAGCAGTAGAAGGTGGGGCAATGTTGATGCAGTGTGTGCGTGTATCCGGTAGCCCTAGGTGTTGTCAATTCATGTGTGTATGGATGCACACAGTTCCACCTCATGGCTGCCATATACTGGTGTTTGTGGACAGCCACAGACTGTACCTGCCAGGTCATACAGATCAGTGTCTCTGGCCACGGACACGGTACCTGTGCCTTGCAGGGGTGCTACGGACCATATCCAGTACCAACCCAGACTGGGTACTGTCATCAGAAGCAGGTGTTCGTTGACTGGACACAGATCCCTGTCGGGCCCGGCCAGAGCCACGTGCACGTGGTCTCCTGGGGCGGTCTGATGACAGCACAGACCCAGCATTGCTGGGGCTGCTGCTGGCACTACGGGGGCGGCCGCGGCCCTGTTGTCATCTGTGACGACTGCCAGCTGCTGCTGTTGCTGGCATATGGCCACGTCGACGCCTCAACCACCCACCATCGCCCTGGCTCATGGACATGTAGTTGTGGAACCGGTCTAATATGTCCCCACAACGTCTGCCTATGACATCGGTGAAATCACGGATGGCAGCCGCAATGTCACGCATACTGTCAGTCATGGCTGTGCGACATGCTGTCAGCTCCCTCAGACCCTGTCTGGTGTACCGTTCCATACGTGACTGTGCCTGCATGACAGCCCGAAACATAGCTGAGGTTGTAAGACCTCTGTGGGCACGTCTGACAGGGGCAGTACGCCCACGGATGCTCCCACGAGAACCCTGGACATCTGTCTGTGTGGTACCATCTCTGGGCCATGCCCATGGCTGCTGTGTGGGGAGGCATGTGCCACAGATACCACATTACCCTGGTCAATGCCCACTGTATGCTGTCCATCACCTAGGGACATTGGTGACAAAGGGTGTATTGGCAGGATAACTGTGCGCATTGATGGGGTTGACAGCTGTGTACTGTCAATCGGCTGACCAATGGCGGACCCTGGCATACTTTCCTGTGCCATTACACAGATGTCATCATTATCAGTACCCACGGCACCTGATTCAGGTTCCCTGCTACATGACACCAGAGCAGCAACAGAACCTGTGGGAGGGAAACAGGAAACACAGTTTACAATGTCTACACATTACCAGTGATGCACACATGCACACATGCACACATGCACAGGTGCACACATGCACACATGCACAGGTGCACACATGCACACATGCACACATGCACAGGTGCACACATGCACACATGCACACCTGCACACGTGCACACGTGCACACATGCACACATGCACACATGCACACATGCACACATGCACAGGTGCACACATGCACAGGTGCACACATGCACACATGCACACATGCACACATGCACAGGTGCACAGGTGCACACATGCACAGGTGCACACATGCACACATGCACACATGCACACGTGCACACATGCACACATGCACACAGTTTCACACAATTGTACAGTACTCAGTATGCATGATATCAATACACAGACACAGACACACCTACATGCATACAAAGAGCACTACTAAGTGAGCCAAATAGTACTATTACTATCAACACTATTACAGGAATTGTTAATACACACTCACCAGCATGGATAGGCTGCATTGCTGTTATACCAGAGGGTCCTGCAGACGTGAAGAAACTAATGTCAGTGGGCACAACTGTGCCATTGTTACTGAGTATGATACAGGTCAGTAGTACAACAGTTGCCTTTTACAGGTCAGCTGCTAATATTGAGGATATCACACTTGCACATTAAATACTATGGTGACAGCTACAAACCAAGGACACACCTCACACATGCATTAACTACCAGTGTACACAACAGTCAACTATACATATGGCATATTACCTGCACGTTCACTGTCTTGCTGCTGCGTGGCTCCAGCCTCCATCATAATGCATGTCTGCTGCTGTTGTTGTTGCTGGCGGACTGGAGCCACTACACTCATGAGTAGTCCCTCCAGTCTGGTGAGTGGGGATGTGTAGCCACCCACCACCTGTGGCGACCTGTTGCCTGTGGATATCCGACGACGCTGACGGACATGTCTGATTAAATCACTGCAGTGATGTCGTACCTGCTCATATGTCCTATTATGCGTGCCTATGTCATTTACCCGACGGACAAGGTCTTGCCACAGTGCAGCCCTCTCCTGCTGATTCTGGCTGGTGCGGGAAAAGGGTATTGCATAATCCCGCACCAGGCTCTGGTGTATCTCCTCATCCTCAGCTGTGGAGTAAGTGGGATTCCGCGGGTGGGCCATGTACCTGAGAAAGAAAATAACCTGATATCAGCAATATATGTCAGCAGAATTTGGCACACATACTACACATGCTACTCGACTGTTATGATACAACATATCTCACATATGTAGCATCTGTCTGTCTATTGGTGGATACACATGTAAATGGCCAGGTATCAGTGCTCAGCCAGCAACTGTGCAACAGTACCTGGCACACTCCATACGACATACTACCAAACCCCAGCACTCTGGGGGTTTGTATCTAGGTACTTTATGGCCTACATCATCAACTACTGTGAGTTGACCACACACTGATTGCCCTGGATATACATATCCCACCTCCACCACCAGCACAAACGACTATAGTGCATAACATTACAGATGCAAACTTTACACTTTGTAACAGTGACATGGTATCCTTTCAGCCCACTGGGCCAGTGGCAGATACAACCCACAATGCTGACCCCTACACAATTGCTTTCTACAGACATCTCCGAGAATGCATGGATCATGCAATCCCATATATGACCAAGACACTCTCCACAAAGGGACAGCATCCTGTCTGGTGGACCCCAGCCATAGACAGATTGTATTACAGAAGATGGAAGCTACTGCAAGACAGAGCATAATTCCATAAAGGGAGGGCATGTCTGAGCAGCACTAGTAAGGATCTATTTTCCATCATACAAACATCCATGGGCAACTTTGAGAGGGAAATCAAGAGGGACACTACAGATAACCAGAAGGCCTTCTTCAGTTATGTTAGCAACCTGGTCAGGATCCATCCTCTATGCCCATAGTTAGTACACAACAACACATATTTCACTGACACCACAGATATTGACAACATTGTGGCAGACAGGTTCAGTGCAGGTGTCACCCCGCTCTCTCCCCCAAAATAAGACATAGTTATCCCAGCTGACTGTAACCTCCCTGTCATCACAGATGTCCAGGTGAGAGCCACCCTCAGGACAACAGAATACACAACATGAATGGGACCTGATGGTATCCCCAGTTGCATGCTACATAAACTCTGACAGGAGCTAAACACACATATAGAAGTGCTATGTAACACTAGCCTGACTACAGGATATGTACCTGTACACTGGCGCACAGCAGCAGTGGTTCCACTCCACGAAGGAGGCACCTCAACATACCAATACAATACAACACAATACATTACATTACAATACAATACTATACAATATGCTATTGCCCCTGGGACTACAGCAGCGTACTGTTCTGCTACCCTGACCATTGTGACACATGTGGTGTGATGGTACCTGCTGCTGTCACACAGTTACACAGGGTGACTCATATGGCATATTACCTATCTGACTAACATTCAGCAGGGGTATGTGTGACATGTACTCATGGGGAGTCTTGCTTCTTAACACTGTGTGGTTTATTGCAGGGTATGTCTTATCTGTGGGTAGGAACTTTTACCTCCACATGTGCACTCTATTGCAGTGGCACGGATGACATACAGCAGACATTTAGGTCGTGGATGGTGTGAGGTGTTACTATGGTTGTTGGACATCTGTCATGGGTGTGACTTACATATGTAAATCCGGGAGTGGTAACCTCTATGTGGGTAGTATATGTGTACTCTGTGGTGTTGTCAGTCACTGTGCATTGGTAATGTGTTTGAGTGCATTGTCACAGTGTTGTACATGTCACTGTGTCCTTCTCCATATCTGTAGCTGTCATGTGAGGTCCATACCATGGCATCCATTATGTGGTGTGGAGGGGTACACTGACCTACATGTCCATAGCTGACACACCATGTCCGCTGACACATACCATGTGCAGGTATTCCAGGGATAGTGTGCCACTGTGAATATCATTGGGGCCACTATTGTACACATTTATGACCCTGTTCACCCCTGACACATGCAGTGGTGGGCAGCCAATCACATATCTGGTGGTTACTGGTGTAGGTGATTTGGAATGTGGTATGGTACTACGGTTTTGACACTGGTGTTCACTCCATGCCTTTGTCACCAGGCACCTGTTGCAATACATCTGTACACATGTGCCTCACTCAGAATTTATATACATCTCTCTCTCTCTCTCTATATATATATATATATGTATATAGATATATCTATATGTATATATATATATATATATATATATATATATATATATATATGTCTGTATACATATACACATATATATATTGATGTACATATATTGCTATAGATGTGGAGAGGGGGGGACACAGAGGGGGTGTGTATGACAGAGGGGGTGGAACAGGCTGTGTTGAAGGTCGTCATATACAGTCATACCTGTAGATAGTCAGATCAGTCTGTCTATGTATATGTATCTACATATATCTATATCTGTATGTGTGCATTACATAGATATGTTTGTACAATATTCTATCTACATCTGTCTATGTATTCCTGCATCTCTCTCTCCATGTATGTATACATATATGCATATCATATATATATATATATATATATATATATATATATATATATATATACACATACATATGTTGACATACATACGTATCCATATGTTAGACAGGTATATCAACATGTTTGTCTACCATACTGTATACACACACTAACATACTGCTAAACATACATAACTGTGAAACCTACTTTGTACATGGCACTACAACCTACAATCAACCAACATTGATATGTGCACATAGATGCTCTCACATACAAATGTATGTACAGCCTTCACTGATAGTTGCTGTATGTCCCCTGCCCTTTACACATCTTCATATACATATGGATACAGACCAATGACACATATGGAGGGTTCACAGTATGTAGACCTTTATAGTATTACTTTACATTACCTGTGTTTGTCACAGCTGCTTGTGTTGCCGTCTGGTTCTCTGTCCTGCTGCTCCACTTCCCAGTTGTCAGCTTTCAGGTGGCTGTTGCTGAACAATTTGTTTGTGTCTGCTTAATTGCAATTTTCTCTGTCTCTGTCTCTGTCTCTCTCTCTCTCTCTCTCTGTCTGTCTGTCTCTCACGTCCTTCTCAGGGTGCAATGAAAGTATTGCATGTGTGGACTGGGAGTACAGCATACTTTGTAGGTATCTGCATATGCCCATGTGATGGCCTCTGCACCAATTGTTAGCCAGCATTTGCTAATTGCATGCAGCCAGTTGTGTACTGATTGCAGTTCTCACTGTGATTTCAGAACAGTGCTATAAAAAGGTATGTGAGATAGGCTTAGCCCTTTCAGATTTTAAGGGCAGGGACCATGCTGTTATGCTGTGGACAATGTTCTGTGAGTGTAAAGGTTGGTATCTCTCTCATATTTCCAGGTGTGCTGTAGATTAACATTCCTCCATTCATTTCTCCAGTTTCCTGTACTAACTGTGTATGTACACTGACACCTACAACTACTACTACTGTTAATGTGTGTGTGTGTGCTTTCCTTTCACTTTTGCTTGCACTTTGTTGCTAAGGCTTCAATAGTTGCCCTTTACAGTCACTACTTGTATGCCTGCTAGGTGTCCTGACTGTAGTGTGCTGCTGTAGCTTTCCTATTTTCCATGTACATTCACACCTTGGAATGCTTGCTATATCTGCTAGGGTGTTACAGCATGCAGTGTGGTCTGGCCATGGTGTGGGCCTTGACATCTATTAGGGTATTTGAGTATGCTGCTGAGCAGGCCCCAGAGACTTTCAGGTTCATCTGTAATGTGCCTCATGGAATGATACATATCAGTGGGGTACACCCATTAAAATGTCTGGTATGCTGCAGTTGTGACTGTGGGTTAGCATGATCATATGTATTACTACACTTTTTCTGCCATGCAAGTGATGAATACTTTCAGGACTCCATAGTTACCATTGCATGTGTTACACCTTTCTGCCTACTGTTTGTACATTTCACATGGGGTCTGTGGGGCATCCCTGTAAGTCATTCACTGTTGCTATGTCTAGGCTCTTAACTATTCAAATATGGTGGTGTCAGACCCGTCATGTGTACAGATATTTGCAGGTTGTCCACATTTCTGCCTCATATTTTGGTCAATATCTCATGCACACCTTTTTCTGGCAAATCACTCTGGGCTCAAATCAGAATATGGTGACAAACATTCAAGTTTCAGACTGCATACCCTTCCAAACATCCCACAAAGTGCAGACCCTGTTACTCTCTGAACTGTCTGCGTTTGTTGTAACATTATTTGTAATGTGTCCCTGGTTTTGGGCCTTTGCTCCACATATTTTATTACTTGGTCCAGATGTGTTCCTGTAAGAGGTTGTGGGGTATGGGCAGTGCTTATCCTGCTGTGAGTATGTGTGTGGCTTGCAAGGTGCTATAGTGACATTATTACCTACTAGCTTCCAACTAGCATGGCTGTTTCTGTTCACACACTACTATTATGGAAATCCACTAGTTTTGATAGTAATTCTAAATGGCATGCTTTGTGTACTACACATCTATATTCCCTTTACATTCATTCCTACTATTACATGATATATTTATTTTAGCACAATGTTCGTGTATAAGAGTCATGGCTTAGTGGTAAGTCATGCAGACTACTGTTTCCAAGGTCCTGGGTTCGGGACTCACAGTGGGATTTTATTTTGCTTTTGAACTGAGTACATGACCTGTCAATCAAAGTGACTAAGGCACTTTTAAGCAGTTGTAACCGGGTTAGCGCTGGTTTGCGCGGAGCTCACGCATGCGCACTGGCGGTTAGCTCCACGCACACCCGCTTACAACCGCTTAAATGTGCTATTTTCTTTGAAAGAAAAGAAAATGGGGAGACAGGAAAGTGGTGAAAAAGGGGTCACAAAGAGGGTAAGACAGTAGGGAAACAAGCTTGGGATGTGCAGGAGGGATGTAGGTAAGGCCCATAGCTGCCCATTTCTTCATCAGCAACAGCTGTGCATATGTATGTAATTTGGTGTGACATTTGAAACCTTCCACTCCTGAGAGAGGTGTCAGGACAACAATAATACTTGTTGTACAGCCAATTGGAATTGATAGGTTCCATGTCCAGCAGACATGTGTGCGGAATGGGCAGCTATGTATGGGGCGTAATTTTTTTGTGGGTACAGAGTGCCATTTTTTTTTTTTTTTCAGGTGAGAGTGGTATGTCAGGTGAAGGAAGTCGATACAGCTGGGGAGGTAGGTTGGGTAGGTAAACAGACAAGACAAACAAGACGCATACAGGGGCGGTGTATGACACGTGTGGGAGGGTTATGCAATTGACGGGGACGGAGGTTTGGATATCCAGTGCCCATGAGCCCACAGATGGCAACAGTGGAACTGATATCCCCACCCAAAGGCAGTTGCCACTGTTCCTTCACTGCCCAGGATGGGGCTGTGCTGGGGGCTGTGTAGGCGGGGCAACAGGCATGCCCGTTAGTTGCGCCACCCGTGCCTCAAGCTGGCGTAGGGGCTCGAGAACAGAGTCCCGAATCTCCCTACGCACCACAGTCCGGACGCTACGGAGGGTGAGTGGTGGTTCTCCTCCGGCCACACTTGCAGAGGGGGGCGAGCCCCATCCCCTGCAGCGCTTCCACCCGCAGGTGGCACAGGGCCACCAGAGGAGGGTCCGGACTCAGCACTAGTGCCAGGTGCACTCGCCAGCTGAGGTGGGAGAGGTGGGTCCGCTGGAACCCGCCTTCCCTGTCGTCCTATGTTTTGCATTATGTCATGACAGTTTGGGTTAGTGACATATAATACCATTCACAATTAGTTGTAACATCATGCATTAGTATTCCCATTAACCAAACACCCAGATATTCACACCATTGAACAGCGTGCATAACACATGCATAATTTGAACAGAAATACACAGTCCAACAACATGCAGGGTTAATTGATGGCAACAGGCCATCAGGTGTGGATGTATGAACAGGGCAGATGCATCAACGGACATGCAAATATATATGACCCAACAGGACAAACGTCCAGGGGTGTTAATTGTGATTGCACATACCATTTTCACGTGGAATGGGTTATATGTGGTTATAGGGTGGGGTAAAGAAAGTAATATTAACACCGAATAACAATACATATGCTGTACATTTCTAATAGCTACAGTTATATACACACTACTGTTCTAACTACAGTTTCCTATATGATAACTATTTCAACTTGGTGATAGGACTGTTACTGCAACATCAATATATATTTTATGGTTCTTCATACACATTCATATCTAGCTTTGTTCAGCTACATCATCCTGCTACATTTGCTTTATATAGCTGTAGACAAGTGTGGATGTTTGGTATATCAGACAATCATCCTATCTGCATATTGCAGACTGAGAGCAACATATCCAGATTTTGGGATACACATTCCAGATGCAGCAACACTTTGAACAGATTTTGCTGTTTGGTTTTGAATCTCACGTGCATTTCATTCTGTCTTGACTGCAGTATACTTTATTCAGGGGTTATTACTACTGTATTGCTGGATTCATGACACTTTCTCACACTCTCTCACTTGCTTTCATTTTACTATTCAGGATGGTACTTCTAGGCTTTATTGACATGTTTTACCAGTAGTTATTACAATCCTTTCCAGCAGTCTCACTTCTGTCATGTTTCAGTATTTCCACAGGGATATATTTCACACATGTGATTTCATCATCTTCTGCAGCTATACTTTTCAGCCTGCTGCAGGTTGTGTACTATTTTCTTACAGGTAGGGCATTTTTATTTCAGAATATATGTCAGACAGTTTCATTTTTTGGTTAAACTTACAGGCTGAAACACACTTTTGTAATCAAGCAATACTTGCATACACTTTCACACTGTTACTTGCAGATTTTATTCCTTACTGACTACACTGCACTCTTTTGCTGACTGCCATACTTTTATATTTCTTTACAGTTACTGGTAGTGGATTACTGATCTGCCTGGTGGCGCAACCGCACCAGCCTATCGCCATAGGCTCTGCGGTTCGCAGAACGGACACCTGCAGCTGTAATATAAATGAAGTAATATTGGAATACACATCTCCATAATATCAGCTAGTTTAATTTCTTACATACATAATTAAATGTTACTTACTCAGTAGTGGGGCGTTGGGTGTTTGCCGGGCCTCCTGGATCCAAAGGTTCAGTTGGTCCTGCTTGCGTCTCTTCAGGTCCGCATGGTGGTGACGGACCTGCTCACCAGTCCTTGGAATCCCTGTGGCACTGGTGAGATCATGAGCCAACCGGTCCCACGCCTCGGCCCTGTATGCTCCCCAGAGGACCTGGCCCTGCATGAGTTGGGCCTCATGATTATGGACTAGGAGCCAGACCATGTACCTGGACTCCTCAACACCCCACCTCTGTGCTCGAAAGCAACTACCCTCTCCTACTCCTGTCATTCTACCTGCAGGTCAGTTCTACAATCGTTTATGCTGTGTATTCACACCTATGGGGCTTATATAGTCCGTTTTTCCCGCACATATCTGTGATTGGCCATTTTGGAATTGTATCAACTTCAGTAAACCTGCATTGTCATGCTCCAGTTTGTATTCATTCCTATATATTAGCTATTATTGCATTTCTAGGTACTGCTGTCATGGCTTAGTAGTTTGGTACCTTGACTATGGTGTATAGTATCCTGGGTTCAAACCTGGCCACTGCTTTTTATTTTTCATGACTGTCTAGACATGCTGAGGGGTGTGTCTGTGTAAAGGCAGTTTTGATACAGCTTGCTCAATGTTGCCTGTCGGTTAGCTTGTTTGTGCGGTGCGCAGCTCCGTGCAAATGGGGTACGCTGCTTTAAGCCTCATTTGGCTATTGGCACGCATATTACACTCAGCTCAGTTAGGGGCACATAGATTTAGCGTGTTAGACCACTGCTCAGCTACGGGCACTCATTTTGCGCCAGTTAAACCACTGCTCATCTACGGGCACATGCACTCACTCTGTTAAACTGTAGCTCAGCTATGAGCCCATCTGGCATTTTTTCTTCTTTTGTTACCTCACATGTCTTCAATATAAATGGGCTATTTCATTACATTTTACATAAATTGTGGTTTTATGTGTACATATTTGTCAGGGACTTATTTCCTGCTTATTTTGAAAAAAAAAAAAATTGGTGTTGTGGGGGCTCGAACCATGAATGCCTGCTCTTCAGCCAACATCTCTACCGCTACGCTACTGCTTCCTAGCTTATTTTGCATATTTAGTTCTTATATGCTTTCCCACTGACTGCTAACTGTAGCTGCGCTACGGGCACGCCAGCAAACGGCGCACTCACGGTTAAACATCTTTACAATTTAAAAAATATATAACATGTTCATTTATATATATTTTATGTTCATAGTCTGTGGGGGCATGTGTTGTGTTGTGTTTATTCACATTTCCGTGGACTCTGTTGTGGGTGTTTACTTTGGGCACTTTTACACTTCTGGGGGCGTGTCCGCTTGCAGGGCTCAGCCTATGGACACGCCCCCTACTGTCTTACACGGACCGTGTTAGACTTAGGTGTGATTCAGCATGCTCTCATGAATATGCAAAGCATGCTGACATCACTCCGTTTAACTGCAGCCTCCGTGTAAGAGTTATAACTCTTACACGGAGGCTTCGTGAATCCTGGGGACTGTGTTTTTTTTTTTTTTTTTTACTGTAATGAGCAGTACATGGGGTAGATAAAGCTCCATACACTACAAAGATTATGACTGGGTCTTTGATTCTAACCTACTATTATGTGTCCTTGACATGGATGCAAATAAATTCTCCTCAAGAGCGGTTAGAATCAGGGACCAACTCATAATCCTCTATATTTTAATTAGCTGTCATACATTTACAGATTTATATATATATATATATATATATATATATATATATATATATATATATATATATATATATATATATATAGATATATATATAGATATACAGCTTTATATAAGTATATATTAAATTATTTGAGTAATCTATAAGTATCACAAATGTTTTACTTGCTTAATTTAATTTACTTATTTATTTTAATAGTGATGACAGGAAGTTAACAAGAAATATTTTCCCAGAGAAGTAATGTGTCACGTATACTAAAATTGGTAGCTGGTTATTTGTTCATTAGTGGTTTACATTTTGTGTGAATGATTCACTGATTTTAATATTGTGATGATGGGAGGGGGTTATTTGAACAATTGGTTAATTAAATATGGTGTTCTGAGAAAGTCCCATTACCTAAATCCATGTTTTTTTTTAATTTTACTATCTAATAATTTGTGTGCAGTGGTCACTCATGGCATTTTGTTGCTTTTTTGGTTCTTTGCATAATGCCTACCTCGTTCATGGTCCATAATTCATTATAGCTATATACAGTAAACCCATAAACCTTTGCTTCTTATAGTGTCATATCAGTATCTCTACCAGTATACAACCTGGAAATTAATGGGTTAATACCTTTCTCCCAAGTAACAACTACCATCCTATAAAATGCAAATGATGTCCACTGTAACAGCTCTGCAAAAAGAGTTAATAATTTTAGTTTTCATATAAAAGGAATGATGAACTAACATTTCTCTTCTTACATTTGCTCTTTTTGTAAAACTCAACTTGTCACAGCCTTAAGTACTGCTGTTAATCTTTTAAAACTAACAGAATGTGGCCTCTCATGCTGCTTCTATGTGCCAGTGAATTTCTGCATAAATGTTACATATGGCAGACAAGGCACATTGACTGTTGCTTGAGGTAAACAAAGAGGGCAGTTACAGCTTCATGTGAAATAATATTTTAAACAGCTGTTTTGCAGGTAGAGTCTATGTATATATGAGTATCAAGTTGAAATACTTCATTGTGGTCCTTACTTATTTCACTTTTCTCTGAATCTTGCATCAGAGGTGTAAACAAAAGGTGGTTATCTTTTAGGGTAAAATTAAGGAGACATGCTATGTGTGAACATGCAAAACAATTACACAATCATTTTTAGGTAATCGTTAGACGGCTGTGTGTATGTCTGACCACAACAACTTAAAATATATTTCTGTGACCATTGTCTTTCACTTCCTTCTCAAAGAGACATCATAAATGTATAGAAGATGGCTGTCTTTTGGGGAATAAATGGCAGTTATGTGATCACTGGTGAATAATTACTGATTTTGCTTATTGGGGACAGTGTACATCTCTGAGAACAACTTAGTCATTACATTAAATGAGCAAGACTGCCAAGGGTCTTCCTGCTCAGTTTTCATAACGTGTGAGCATATAACATCTGCTTAGGGTTGCAGAAAGCAGGACATACTCAGAATTGATCATTACTTTGCTGTTATTATGTCATAAGACAAAAATCATGAATATTTCACCATACAAGGCATCATTTCTCTTGCTGCATAAAGGATGATGCTAGACTCCATTTAAAGAATCTGCACGGCATTACCCAGATTTGCTCTGAGCTACTGCACAATGGTATCTTCTATAACGAACCAACAGATATTGCCAATATACCAGTAGATTGCCAGGCAACCCAGTATTACTGCTGCACAGGTTAAAATAGCACTGTCCAAGGCCAGGAATACAGCTTCTATGGGACCTAACAATATCCCTGGCTGTGTTCTACATGAACTACAGAGTGAACTGACACCACACGTGTGTACCCTGTTCAATCACAGCCTCACCTCAGGCTTTGTCACTACCAAATGGCGCACTGCTATGGTTATCCCTCGCCGCAAAGGAGGAGTGACTACAGACCCTGGGAGCTATTGCCCCATTAGCCTGATGAGTCTGATATGCAAAGCTATGGAACCTATCATCATGGACCTAATAAACAAGGATATAGGGAATCGACAAACTCTGGATCCCACACAGTTTGGTTTTGTGAAGGGTAGATCTTGCCTGCTCAAGTTGGTCGACTTCTTTGAGTCAGTCACCAGAGCTGTGGATGAAGGCAAGGTGGTTCATATAGCCTACATTGATCTAGCCAAGGCCTTTGATACCATTCCCCACTCAGGAATCATAGAAAAACTCATTAAGCTAGACATCAGCCCCTATATCACTAGGTGGGTTGCAAACTGGCTCACAGATAAAATCCACAGTGTGAAAGTAGCTGACTCCAAGTCAGACTGCAAACCAGTCACAAGTGGAGTCCCAAAGGGTTCAGTCCTGGGTCCTCTCCTGTTTGGTATCTACTTCTCTGAAGTCCAGGTCAAGAGGAAGGGACTCTGGCTGACAAAGTTCATAGACGATTGCAAGTTGGGTGCTATTATTAACTCCTCAAGTGATGTTGACATTCTGCAGAAAGGCCTCACTGAGTCCACCGACTGGTGTCAGAACCATGGCCTTAAGCTCAATGCCAAAAAATGTCTCATTATCCCCTTTGGGAAAAACTCGGTTCCCATGAATTACCACATCGATGGTAGTCCACTGAACACAGAAGGCGTTATAAGAGATCTGGGAACACAGGTTGACAGCAACCTCTCTTTTGACCACCACATTGCCACTGTGGTCAGAAAGTCTTTCTGTGTGGCACATCTCATTACTAAGGGTTTTGCATCCAGGAAGAAAGAGGTGGTTGTCCCCCTCTACTCTTCCCTCATTAGCCCAGTCGTTGAGTACAATGCCCTATTTGGCATGTACCTCACTAGACACCTGCAACAACTGGAGAGGCCGTAAAAGTACCTCGCAAAGATGATCCTAGGCCTTAAACACATGTCCTATATGGACAGATTCAAAAAAACTCCAACTATTCTCTGTCTCATATCACCTACTTAGAGGCGATCTCTGCTTCACTTACAAAGCCATGTCTGACCCATCTCTGTTAGAATGCTACATCTAAAGAAATCCCAATCCCTCCGCACCACACACTCCAGAGACCTCAACCTCATTACCACAATCAACAGAACATGCTGGAGGGACAGGTCCATAACCCAGAGACTGCCCATGCTATGGAATAGACTTCCCATGCATGTCAAACAGAGCACCTCACTGGCCCTCTTCAAGATATATCTTGATGAGTGGATGGGAAATAGAAAAGTCACCCTGGGGATTACTCCAGTGGCTCTACTCGACAGAGGCACTGGGAACTAATGTTGGGTGACATGATGTCAGGGTAATCCTATGGGCTAGGCTTGTAAAGGCTCCAGGGCCATTAGCCTAGTACACACCTATGAACCTATGAACAACATATAACCATGACTATACCTTAAGCAAATGGTTGTCACATCTCAATGTTGGATGAACCTGTAAGCAGTAGGTGAGATGGGTATAATAATAATCAGCAATGTGACCAACAACTACCAATGGAGCACATAGTAAAGGTAAGACTACATAGCATCACCCATAGAACTTCTCTGGGGTCTATCATTCCCTCAACCATACTGTATAACTCTGTGGAAATAATACTGCTTTTGAATGAGGTCATTAACTCCTCCATCTCAGTATGGTGTGGTACAGTAGGTGACCTTCCACTTGTAGCCCTGTGCTCATATGCCATGGCCTCCACACTAAGAGTGGTATTGTTGATCATATCAGTAGAACTTCATCAGCTCATTTCTTAGTTTCAGCCCTAGCCACCCATAGTATTGGCATTGTTTACAACCCCCCACCATACAAATTCATGGAAGGGCTTGTCGATCTTTTGCAATGCTATAAGCTCTCTACCATGCAGAAGGCAATACCACCTCATGTTCAGCATCAGTGAACTGCGGCTTTCTGCTGGATGTGGCCTTAAATGACCGTGTCTTAGGCAGGTCTATACTGATTGTTCGAACATTCAAAATTCCGAGTGTCATATGGTCGACACCATATGATCAGATTTTTGAATGTTTGAACGTTGTAACGGAGATCTCCATACAGCACAGAATGGGAAGAATTTCCTTTTCTGCACTGCAGTGCAATCTCGGAGTTGGTATATTTAAAGAGCAGGGGGGTGCAGGGTGGATTGCCCCCCTGCTTAAAACATTCAGGTAGGTGTTTTGTGTAGTTTATTTTTTTATTATCTATTCGAACTTTTGAAAGTTCGATCATATGGTGTCAACCATATGACAGTTGAACTTTCAAACATTCGTTTATCTAATATAGACCCTCTTAGGCATATCTCTGTTGGTATGGAAAACATTGAAATTAGCAGCCATGGCCCTACATGGTTTTACACATTGCAACATTTTGGCAAAGTTACTAATGGTTTACTATCAAAATGTGGAATGCCACTTAATTGAATGCGGTTGGTCAAATACATGTTTTTAAAACTTTCATAATGCCAAACTGAAAGTGTTGGAAGTTATATTAGCAAAAGCGAGTATACTTTTACTAATATGAAGATGACATTTTGAATGGAGATTGCTGTACAGTGCAGATCGGGAAATTTACCCCTTTTCCTCACTGTAGTATGATCTCGGAGTTGGTATATATAATATCCACATGGGGGTGCAGGGGGGATCAGCTCCCCCTACAAAAATGGAAACAGAAACAGGGACCTTTGATTCCAGAAGTTTGGAAGTTTGAATGTCGATCATTGCGTTTACCATTTTCGACATTGTAAACATTTGGAATTACCAAATTCGACAAAACCATTTGATTATTTAATTAACTGGTTGACATACCTACAAGTGGATCAAACATCCTGGATTTGTTGTTCACCAACATGGGGACCACTGCACCACCCCCACTGTGTGGCCATCCCTGGTGAGATCTGACCACCACTCAGTCTCGCTAGAAGTAACTATAACACAAGACCCCCCCATAGCAACAACTAGACTAAAAAACTTGTCCAAGGCCAATTTTACAACCTCTTACATGACAACATAAATAGCTTCATATCCCCTCTTCCACTGATGGAACAGACACATATAGGATCATAAGATGCTGAGTTATACACCAATACTTTATACAAGCACCTGTACAGTTGTATTGACTCTGCCTTACCTGATAGAACCAAAGCAAGATCTTCAAGGAAAAACAAGCCTGCCTGGTGGACAACTGCCATTAACAGACTTTACAATAGCAGGAAGAAATTGCTGTCTAAGAGTAGGAAGGAATGGTCTCAAAAATGGAAACAGTCCTTTCTCAACTTAAACAAGCAAATAAGACTGCTAGTGAAGTCCTCCAAAGCTAATTACAAATCCAAATTAGCTTCCCTAACTAAGGATAACCACAAGACATTCTTTAGTTACATCCGTAACCTCAAAGTTAAAGCCCAGATTTGCACTGAACTTATAGTTAATGGTACTAGATATACAGAACCTGCTGGCTGACAGGTCCAGTGAAAGCTTTACTCCCCTGTCCCCACCGCATATACCCCAAAGCATCCCCAACACCTGTCCCTACCTAGTATTTCCAAGGAGCAGGTCTTAAATGCCCTCTCCAAGGCCAAAAACACAGCCTCTGTGGGTCCAGACAACATCCTTGGCTGTGTTCTATATGGGTTAAAAGAGGAATTAGCATCACCACTGGGCACACTTTTCAATCACAGCCTAATCACTGGCTTCATCCCAGAAATGGAAAACAGCTACCATCATCTCTTTGCACAAAGGGGGTGCATCCATGGACCTCGGGAACTATAGACCCATTAGTTTGACCAGCCTTATCTGCAAGGCCATGGAGCAAATCATCATGGACCTTGACCCTACCCAGTTTGGCTTTGTCAAAGGGAGATCATGCCTCTTAAACTTGATGGACTTCTTTGAGACAGTCACCAAAGCCATAGACAAGGGCAAATCTGTGCATGTGGTCTACCTAGACTTAGCAAAGTACTTTGAGTCAATCCCCCACTCAGGCATCATTGATAAACTCACTCAGCTGGGTATCCACAAATATATTGGGTTGCAAACTGGCTCACTGATAGAACTCATATGGTCAAAATAGGGGACTCTACCTCCTCAAGCAGATCCATAACCAGTGGTGTTCCACAGGGATCAGTTCTGGGTCCCCTACTGTTTGGAATCTACTTCTGCAAAGTACAGGCTAAAACTAAAGGACTGTGGTTGACAAAGTTTGCTGATGACTGCAAACTGGGAGTGATCATTGAAATCCCTAGCAATGTCAACATCTTGCAAGAAGGTCTTACGCAGACTAATGACTAGTGCTAAAGTCATGGTCTTAAACTTAATGCAAAAAAATGCATTATCATTCACTTCAGCAAGGTGATGTTCCTGCAGACTACCACATCAATAGCAATACCCTACTCACACAGTCAGTGGTGAAAGATCTGAGCACACAGGTCGACAGCAACCTTAAGTTCAATCACCATGTCTCCACAGTGGTAAGAAGGGCATCTTATATTGTTCTTCAGCCATTGCCTTCAGAAAAAAAGGTTATACCCCACCTGTACTCCTCCCTCATCAGACCAATAATAGAGTGCAATGGTCACGTTGGTATGTTCATTTCCAAACACCTGCAACAATTGGAGAGATGACAAAGGTTCCTTACAAAGAAAATTCAGGGTCTTCAAGATCTGTCTTATGCAGACACACTGACATCATTGTCACTTTACTCTTTGTCATACGGACTGCTTGGAGGCAGCCTGTGGCTTGCACATAGAGCAATTTCTGACTAAGCTTTAATGGAAATGCTGCACATTGGTAAGTCAAATGGCACATGGGTCACTAACTCAAAGGACCTTAACCTGGTATGTGACATCAACAGAACTTGCTGGAGAAACAGATTTGTCTCACAGAGGATGCCCCACATTTGGAACAAGCTTCCAATTTACGATAAACAAAACCCCTTGTTGGTGCTATTTAAGCATATTTTAGACGACTGGATGAGTAACTAGAAATTCATCTCAGGCATTCCACCTGTGTCCCTCTTGGACAGGGGAATAGGTGATTTTAGTGTCTGCTTGAACCAGACATCCTTGGGAATACAGGTTGAACTTGGCTAGGCTTGCAAAGGCCCTGGGGCTGTTAACCTAGTAACCTCTTATGAGCCTATGATCCTGTGAAAAATATTGTACCATTCAACATTTTGATAGTAAACTGATATTACTTGACCATCTGCAACAGTTTACTCATGCCTGAAACCAACATATATGTATCCATAAAATTCCATTTGTCTTAACTGTCCCAAAAGAAGAATAACAAGTGCATGAGTACAAGTTATCAGACAAGTAAATTCACACGGATAGGTACACTATGCAGACATATAGTAGCAATTATCTAGTGTAAAGATATATTGAAGGTTCACCACATTACAATGGCATACTACAACCTACATTCAAAAAACACAATTTTACTATTCTGACATATGCGGAGGCCCTTAACATTAACCTGCCCAAGCAACAAGGACCTCTGAAGCTGAAACGTAAACAAACACCAGTCACAACCAAAGTGACACATAGCTCACAACACCAGTGTGCCACCCAACAACAGCCCTAAGGCAAGGCAGTGTATCCAACACTTTAGTCATGGATGACTCTATAGTCAGGCACACTGATGTCCCGCTCACCAGGCTTATCAAGGAGGAAATTACAGTCAGCTGCCTGTCAGGTGCCAGGATCCAACACATAATGCCTGCACTCAAGTCACTCCACAACAAGTACAAATACGACTCTGTCATTGTCCATGCTGGAGTGAATGACTTGAGATGTACCTCCCTGGACTACATGAAAAGAGACATGGAAGAGCTCTTGGATCATGTGGCCCAGGCAGGTATGACCCTAGCCCTGAGTAGCATCCTGTCTTCGCCCAGAATGATACCACAGTATAAGGACAAAATGACTGACTTCAACAATTGGCTAAGCTTCTGGTGTCATTCAAAGGGGATCCAGTATCTGTCTGCCTGGGAAGACATGATCGACAAACTACGATGCTTTGCCAGAGATGGTCTGCACCTGTCACCTCTGGGATTCAGGTTACTGGCTAAAGCTCTTGACACCCCTATAGTGACTTTTTTAGGCAAGGTTCAAAGGATAAAACCACCACCGTAACAGATACAAGCATGGAAAATCTGAAGGTAATGCTACTCAATGCTAGAAGTCTAAACCTCAAAATGCACTCTCTCGAGGCACTCCTAAAAATGGAGAACATCGATATCTGTGCAGTAACTGAGACCTGGTTCAAAGCTCCAGAGAGCAACCCTGCAATACCAGGCTACAACTCTTACCACACTTTTTGGCCACAAAACCAAGACCAAAACACTAAAGGCAGAGGAGTGTCCATATTCACCAAGGATATTCACACCTCCAGGCTAGTTGCCCAACACAAAGCATCTGAAATTCTTCAGGTGCAACTAACACTAGGTAAGACTGCAATACAAGTTGTAGCTTGCTACAGATCCCCCACCATGCCCCAAGATTCTCACTACACCTTTCTAAACATACTGGAAAATATTAAGATACAACCAATCACCCTAATACTGGGTGATTTCAACTACCCTGCTATTAACTGGGAAAACTACTCGGGTACCAACTCCTTTTCCCAATGGTTCTTGGAATTCATAAATTCCAAAGCTCTGGATCAACTAATCCATTGTCCCACCAGGGGCTCCAATATCCTAAACTTGGTCATTACCAACATGGGAGATAGATGCCTATGTCAGGATTGACCATAAGCAAATCACCCTTGACATCCACATCCCACCCCCAACCCCCAGTAAGGAAACCTCCTTAAAAAAACTTCTCCAAAGCTAACTTCATGCTACTGAAGTCAGAAGTGACAAACTTCATGACACCCATGCAGACAGGATCTGAATGTTCGACTGCAGAATCCTACACTAAGGCACTGTATGAGCACGTCCACTTGTGCATGAATCGTGCCATCCCAACTAGAACCAAGATGCTCTTCTCCAAAAAAAAGGAAGCCAATCTGGTGGTCCCCTGCTATAAACAAACTATACAACAGTAGGAAGAAACTGTTGCAGAAAAGAGGAAAATCCCAGGATGCAAAAATCTCCCTCACCATCCTCAGTAAGAAGCTGAGATCCCTCATAAAATCCTCAAAAGCTAGTTACGAAAATAAAATTGCCAAAGAGTCCAAAAACAACCACAAGGCATTCTATAGTTATGTCAAGAATCTAAATGGCAATGCTCAGATCTGCCCTGAGCTAGAACAGAATGGCATTAAATATACTGATCCCAAGGATATTGTCAATATCCTGGCAGATCGATTTAGTGCAACTTCACCCCCTTCTCACCCCTAAAGGGCCCATCTCAATACCAAAAGATTGCCAAATTCCGGTAATCATGGCCACACAAGTAGAAACCGCACTCTCCAAAGCTAAGCATACAGCATCCATGGGACCAGATGACATCCCAGGCTGTGTACTACATGAACTACAAAATGAACTGGCACCTCACCTAAGTGTCATGTTTAATCATAGCCTCACCTCAGGCTTCGTGCCCACTGAGTGGCGCACAGCTACAGTTATCCCACTCCGCAAGGGGAGATCCACCTTGGATCCCGGGAGCTACCGTCCCATCAGTCTGACAAGCCTGATCTGTAAGGGCATGGAACGCATTATCATGGAACTTATAAACAAAGACACTGGCAACCTTCAAACAGTGGACTCCACACAGTTTGGGTTTGTGAAGGGCCGATCTTGTCTCCTGAATCTGATTGACTTCTTCGAATCAGTCTCCAGAGCTGTGGACGAGGGTAAGGCAGTCCACACAGCCTATCTGGACCTTGCCAAGGCCTTCGACACCATCCCCCACTCTGGAATCATAGATAAACTTACTAAGCTGGGCATAAATCCCTACATCACTCAATGGGTTGCCAACTGGCTTACTGACAGAACCCAGACTGTAAAAGTAGCCGACTCCAAATCCAGCTCCAGACAAGTGACAAGTGGAGTACCTCAGGGTTCAGACCTGGGACCACTCTTGTTTGGCATCTACTTCTCTGAAGTACAGGCCAACACTAAGGGACTCTGGCTAACAAAGTTCGCAGATGACTGCAAACTGGGAGCCATTATTGAATCCCCAAATGATGTGGATATTCTACCAAAGGGCCTTAAAGAAACAGATGCCTGGTGCCAGAGCTATGGGCTCAAGCTTAATGCCAAGAAATGTATAGTTATCCCCTTTGGAAAAAAACATGTACCCATGAATTACCACATAGGTGGCAGTACACTAAACATCGAAAGTGTGATGAGAGACTTAGGGACACAGGTGGACAGTGGTCTCACCTTCGACAACCACATCACCACAACAGTCAGGAAATCCTTCTATGTGGCACACCTCATCACTAAGGGCTTTTCATCCAGAAAAAAGGAGGTCATTGTTCCACTGTACTCATCCCTCATTAGACCCATTATAGAGTATAATGCCCCGTTTGGTATGTACCTCACAAGACATCTTGCAACAGCTGGAAAGGCCACAGAAATACCTCACTAAAAGAATCACAGGCCTAAAGCAGATGCCATATGCTGACCATCTAAAAAAACTCCAGCTGTACTCTGTGGAATATCGTCTATTCAGAGGCGATCTCTGCCTAACATACAAGGCCATGTCAAACCCTGAGCTGTTGGACATGCTCCACTTAAAGAAATCTCAATCCCTCAGAGCCACACGCTCTAGGGATCTAAAACTTGTCATCACAATGAACAAAACATGCTGGAGGGATAGGTTCCTGACCCAGAGACTCCCCATACTCTGGAATAGACTGCCCATACATGTCAAGCAGAGCTCCTCCTTGGCCCTCTTCAAAAAGAACCTTGATGATTGGATGGGAGATAGGAAATTCACCCCGGGGATCATGTCAGTCGCCCTGCTAGACAGGGGTCCAGAGAAGTAAATATTGTGGGAAGAAATATCCAGGGAGTTGTTATGGCTAGGCTTGTATAGGTCTTAGCTTAGTACCAGCCTATGAACCTATGAACCTATTATTATGGCCAGTACACATAGGGATGATGTACCCTGCAAATATCTTTTACTGTTACATCTAAATTAAGACAGAAAAACTGAAATAATCCTGGCAGCTATTACAGTACACAGCATACTTAAAGGTTAACATTGTATAAAGAAACAGGTGTAACAAGTAAGTCACACTTTAAAGTTGGCAGACTGTTGCACTGCAGCAACACACTTCTCAGTAGTGTGTTGTGTTAAACAAAAAGTTCATCTCTTCTATAGTGCAGTGATAATCCCTACTCCACTTCATGCTTATATTGCACAGATTCCTCCCTGTGGCCACATTGTGTATGCTTATTAGGGCTCATCTCAGTATGGCGTCTGAGGCTAGCAAATTAAGTAAACCTTGTGTTGAGTTCTACATGATGCCATGCACATGCCTGAGCACCTATGGTGAGCTCTGCACATGAATGGGAAGCCCAGATAACAAAGGACTCAGAAATGTTTAGGGTCATACCTTACAATTGTACCTCATTAGTACTAATGTTCCCAGAGTAGTTTTTAAACAGCCACGTTCTTAACATTTACACATTGAAAGGGTCTGTCATCAAGTGTTACAGATAAATTTAAGTAATATCCATGGTAAATAATTGTAAATGCTAGCAATGCAGCAAGATAACATTCTAGAAAAGTATATTGCTACTTTTAAACAGTCTGTGAGATTTCTACTTGTAGATGGTAAAACAGTTTCAGGAGAGTGTTCTACACATTGTCCATTTTTTCAACAATTATATGAGATGAGTGTTCAACAGTCTACGAATGGAAGGTTGAGAATAATGGTCTTGTCTCTATCTATCTGAATTCAGAGCCAGTGATAAGCATATCTTCTCAGTAACAAAGCAGAGCGATGTAGGCCTGCCATGTTTCACACCTTAAAGTGTCATTGGAACCATAATACTATAGTACTTAAACCTTATTAGCATGGCATCCTAGCTTTGGCTGTACCTTTTGCTTTCTTCTACTTTTCATCTCTGTCCTGTCCTCCATTTTCCACCATTCAGTCCTGTGAAAGACTAGATAAACATAATATGCACGTGCCCCAAAAGGGCTTATAAACTGAAATTCCCATTTATGTACTCCTAATTTACATGAAAATTGGCAGAATTGTGGGACATTGATAACCAGGTGGAAGTGATAGTTCTCCTGCTATGACAAAAATAAAAAAAATCCTCATTTCTCCTCTAAATAAACCCTGTGAATTGCAGTTGGGAGGCATGTCCATTTCCTGTTAGAAATGATCCAAGAAGTTAAAACTTGAAATAGTTATGGCATGCAGTATATGACTGACTGAAATTCAAAGATAGCAACAAGATGTCAACAAACTGCAGACAACAATGATGGATTCAATATGAGAGTCTAAACAGCCAAGGCTTAATAAAAAAAGTTGTTTACCATTAAATCAAAAGGGGTCCTTGGGACCTAGATCACACTGGATATATGGCCACAGCAATTAGATGGCAGCATTGCAGAGATAGGGGCTCCTCAAGAGGCTAAACCCATGTGGCATGAAGTAGAAAACTGGAATATCTTTTGTGACTCTATGAAACATGGGAATTCTGAGGAATCTAAAGTATGAGACCTGAGAGGGACAGAAAACCAAGAGGAGAAGAAGTGGCATTTTAAGCTTACTAGGCTCTGAGATGGCATGCTTTGGATTCAGTATATTGAGATCAGAGAGATGAAAAATTGAAAAACAGACCTTTTACTGCAAAGAGTGGATAAAGTTAAGAATAGTATTCTTTAAGGATCTATTAAACCTGGACACCAGGAAACCACTATCTTATAAAGAGGTGGCTAACTTGGGAATTAAGTGACTTAAATGCTGGTAATACTTTCATATCAGATCTATGATAGGTACAGAAAGGCATGCTTCAGCAGGAACAGAATGCAAAGCAGAGCTTAATTTGTTTAGAGTGACACTCCTAAAAGACCCCTCAGTAAAAACTATATACGGATGTATCATGTATGAGCAAAGGGGAAATGTAAAACATCTTAAGCAGTTGTGGGAAAGAGAACTCAATTGCCTATCAGAGTACCAATAGAAGGATGTCTTGTCTCAAACCTGGGATAATAGACTTCCAGCAGTCTCAAACATTACTGTCCCAAAACTGGTCTATAGATGGTACCTTAACCCAAAGGAGAGATATGAAAGGAGGTGGTTAACTTAAGATAAATGATGGAGATGTGGAGAAAGGAATGGAGGGTATTCACACGTCTTGCTATTGCAAGGGGGTAAACTATATGGGAAGAAACCAATTTTGTAGAAAATATGACCATAAGGTCTCCTCTACCAGATGCCTCAGCCCTACTCTTTTTGTTGCTAGAGTTTAATATGCAATGACCAGGACTAACTCATACCATGAATGGATGGATTGCACAGTTAACTTTAGCCCTCCTAGGAGTGATAATTAAAAATTGGAAGTCTTCAGCTCTGAATTGGATAGTTCATTTTACTTAACTGTCTGATGTTTCCTTCACCATTGTTTTCCCTTTCCCTCAGTGTGTTACTCCACACTCTGACCATCATATCTGTTTTCCCTGCTACCTAAACTCCCACTCTTACATTCATAGGTTCTTAGGTAAGTACTAAGCAAGCTGCCCTAGCCATTTTAAGCCTAACCATTTTTCCTTTTTGTGCTCAAAATAACCTATTCTATTTGGTTAGAGATTGG
Organism: Protopterus annectens; assembly: GCF_019279795.1. NCBI lineage: Eukaryota > Metazoa > Chordata > Ceratodontiformes > Protopteridae > Protopterus > Protopterus annectens. The sequence goes on from NC_056726.1 coordinate 391,736,087, forward strand.
CTTTACCCATCCCATGGCTGATTATTTATTACCCCGAAATAGAATAATTGGGATCATACGATAGATAATTTGAGGGGAGCTATGCATTGGATTAAGCATTTAATGTTGCATCTGTCCATTAGTAGGACAGGTGGCAGTCATGGGTAAATTTTCTGTTTTCCATTCATAGATCTAAATTGCACTTGAAAATGGACAGTAATGAACATTGTTTTATATGGATGGGGAATCTGTTCTCTTACCTACCTACCTCTTATATCCCTGACTTCCTTTTCCATCTGTCCCTTCTCAAAGACAAAAGGCATCTATTCCACGAAAATAATTAAATTTTACACATTGTACCGAACTTCTCACATACTTGTTTAATTTACACAAGTGATTTAGTCTAGTTGGTCAGCCCACAAAGTGTAATATTTGGATGCAATATTTACAAGGTCATTATCAAAAAAATTCCTGAATAATTAAGATAACCGTGATTACTTAGAGAACAAATTGAGAGATATGATTCTATCCCACCTCCATCCTGATCATTCCTGAATAGCTCACCTTGTGTGGAACCACCTACCGACTTCCCATTTTCATCTTTGTCCTAGTCTCCTTTTTCCAAATGCTAGCCTGGTCCAAAAATAGACAAACACATCACACACATGGGCAAAAATGGCTTATAAGGAGCCTAGATAGCATGACAATTGGCATAGAGCAGCATCACTCACCACCAATGAAATGAGGATATTGTTAGTTCTCATCCTATGGCACAAAATGAGGACAGTTCGTATGTATGCACTAAGACTTTGCCATTAGTCAGACTGCTCAACTGTGTGTCAGTGCTCATCACTGGCATAACTAGAGATAGGAAAGGTAATTATGTTCTTTGTAACTGATTTCATGGCTCAATGTGTACATGATGTGTAGAGTCTATTCCAGTGCTCTTAGTGCAGGGTTTTAATCCACTGATGATGGGATGTTGTTTCACATTTTACTTTTCAGTCTGCAACTGCCTTCCATTCAACAGGTAAACACATTACATTTACAAACTGATATCAAAAATAAAAACTGAAATCCTCTGAATGTTTTTCTTGATATCAGTCTGCAAATGGTGTACGATTACCTACTGTGTTTCAGTTATGCTCCCATATAGGCAATCTTACTTGCAACCCTGGATAATGCACCGATATGGAGTATAGAACAATAAAATGCATGAATTATGCTCCATTGAGTTATATCTAAGTTTACCACAAGCATCCATCCTGTTCAATCCCTATTTTATCACCTTTGTGATATCCCTTTTGAGCATTATGTTCAATTGTGAGTTGTCAGTCACGTGCATTATAAGTTCTTCTGTGGCTTCACATGGTACTGCATTGATCTGGAGCACATCATTCACATAAGCATGGTTTCCATTCCAGAAACGTGTACTTTGCATCAGTCTTAGGAAACTAGATATTGTGCTAATGTTTTGATTACCATTGTGTATGGACTCACCCTCAATGTGGAACAGAAATCAGTAATGATATCAGCACAAGTAGACATAATTAGTTTAACTCTAACACCTTCTATGACTCATTGCACTGCTGTAGTGATGTATAGTGTACCATGAAGATATTTGGAGGGTTGTGACTCCTGATTATTGGAGTCTGTTTAATGTTGTTCATGTTTCATTCTGTTGCAACACGTTCTTCAAATGTGTGCTTTCTGACAACCACTATAAAATGTATTTTGTGGTATCAGTATTTAGTACACAGCTTAAGAGAATGTGAGCTAGGCAGACAGGGGATCAAATCCAAACCTGTATCAGTATGAATTGCAGTGCATCTCGCAGTAATGACTTACTAAACAAACAACTTAACGTGTACTACTTGGATGTGACTGATGGAGGGCTTTGATCTCCTAGGTTCTCTATTCTTGTTTAACCCTGCTCATTTTTGTTCACAGGTACTATTGGTAATATCCATTAAAAGTGTGCTTTCTGATGATTGTTGTAGAATTAATGTGATGTTAGTAGCTGGTATAAAGACCAAATAAATGTGGCTTTAGCAGAGTGGTTTTCAAATCCATTGAGATGCACATTGTAGCAGTCTGACAAGCAAGAAATAACTTTCATTAAGTTGGTACAATGCATATAGGTGATAAGAGTAAGCAAAATGTGTAAATTGTTAATACAGTAATGACTGGGTTTTGATGCCCTTAAAGTTGTATGCTATTTACTAATAGTTTTCCAGTATTACATGGTCATAATGTAATAGTGAAATCCAGTAAAGTCATTACCTTCCATGTGACATTATCACAGCACATGCACTGTGAAAAAGGGTTTCACAATCAATAAAATCACCTATTTGTAGCATACTTTTCATGACAGCTGGTGGACAGCAACTTCGCTGTTTTTATGTAAGTACAGAAAAATGAAACTTCTCATCAGATGCCAAAAAATTGAGGAAATCCTCGGAATGCACTAAGAACCCATCTTTTGTCATGCAACTGAGATGACCCCCAATGTACAACACTCAGCAATACTGACAAAGTGACATCAGTAATTGCATTGCCACACTTTCCATGTGTCTGTGTAGTCATAACAGTATGTGTACAATGTCAATACATTACATGGAGGATTGTGAAACCATGATTGTTACATGTTGTGTATAATGTTCATTTTATTATCTTGTGCAGTGTTCTAATATTCCTTTGAAATGTGTGTTTACATATAACCTTATCATAAGTTCTTCTGTGACATCACTTGCTAACTTGTGCCTGTAGAATACCGGTCAAGCAGACAAGGACTTTATTCCAATAACATCTAAGTTCTAGCAGTCTGACAAAACAATCCTTACTTTGCATTAAGTATATACAATGCATATAAGTAATAAGGCTAAGCATAGTACACATATGTAACAGCTTGTCATTGCTGTGTAAATTGTCAGTTCAGTGGGGGCAGGTTGTAATACCCTAATTGTAGTAGACTGTTTAGTTTTCCACAGTGCTCTCACTTTTTCTTGAAATGTGTGTTATCTTCCCCTTGCACTATAACTTCTGCTGTGGCTTCAATGGATGATGCAATGGTATACAGGGTATTAGTTAGTGGCAGTGAGGGGTTCAAATCCATGATATTCTATCTTGTAGCATGGTAACATAAAACATTATTATAAGCCAATAACCTGACATGCATATATAAAATGAAGATCCGATGTTGTCCTTTTCATTCTTCCTCAACCCATGGATTTGGATCCAATCCTTGGATCCAACTTGGCCACATACTATTGACTTTGGATCCAGCTCTCAAGCTCCTCAGTTTTCCCACAATGCACTATTTCATCCCCATTACCTTAGATCTTGCTTGCCACCATTGCAAACATACATGGGTTCATCTCTCAAGTTTTCATAGTGGTTATTTGTGGGTTAAAATACCTTTTTTCTTACTAAATATTTATCTCTAACTCTACATCCTCCATGTTAGCTTTCACAGGTCATTATGAGTTTTTAAGTTTTACCTTGCTTTCCTTTCTATTGCCATATAGTAATTCTGCATACCTTTGTTGGTATTCTTTTTTGCCTTATTACTACCCTTTTTAACTTATAGGGTATTTCTTTATTCTACCATTGTTGGTAGTAAACTCTATATTACCTTTTCTCTCTCCTTTAAAAAATCTTTCTCTGTCTTAATTCCCTTTTGATTTTTAACCATGTTGGATAAGCTGACCAGATTCAAAATGTGCACTTCGCCACAGTAGTCAGGAAATCCTTCTACGTGGCACACCTCATCACAAAAGGGTTCTTATCTAGGAAAAAAGAGGTCATTGTTCCCCTCTACTCGACACTCATTAGTCCCATTATAGAGTACAATACCCCTTTTGGAATATACCTCACAAGACATCTGCAGCAGCTGGAAAAGGCCACAGAAGTACCTCACAAAGAGGATTACTGGCCTCAAACAGATGCCCTACACTGACCATCTCAAAAACTCCAGCTTTACTCTGTAGCATATTGCCTACTCTGAGGTGATCACTGCCTAACATATAAAGCTATGTCAAACCCAGAGCTGTTGGACATGCTACACCTAAAGAAATCCCAGTCCCTCCAAGCTACATGCTCTAGGGACCTAAACATTGTCACCACAACAAACACATCATGCTGGAGGGATAGATTCCTGTCCCAGAGACTTCCCATACTCTGGAACAAGCTACCCATCTATGTCAAGCAAAGTTCCTCATTAGCACTCTTCAAGAAAAATCATGATTAGTGGATGGGAAATAGGAAAATACACCCTGGGGATCACTTCTGTGGCTCTGCTTGACAGGGGCACAGGAAAATAACTTTCTTGGGTGGTGTGAGCCAGGAAACCTTGTTGGCTAGGTTTACTTAGGCCCTTGGGCCGATAGCCTTGTACCTACCTATGAACCTATGAACTTCTTGTGGGCACAAAATCCCTAATTCAGATGCCCACAAAGAGTGCGTATACTGCCTTGGTGCTGGGCACTTGGACACTGCATGTCCAGTTTGCTGTATCTTTAATCCTAGACCCTTGCCATATAAGCATAACAAACTTATCTTAAAAGGTTTGCTACCTGTCACTACTTCTTTTTTTCTGGTGCTCAAACCCCCTCAATATCCAGTAAATTGGCTCTGTTGGAGCATAAGATACACTCTCCTCTGAAGTCTCCAAGGTCATCATTGGAGCCTAAGACCAAAACAAGAAAAATTTCAGCTCCAACATCATCACATCTGACCCTCGAAATTGAAACTCTCTGATATGAAGGCTTCAGATCCTATTGTTATTTCACCATCCCCTACCATAATACCTTCTTAGCCTAAGTCCTGAAATCCAAAGCCTGGTATGTCTCACAGAAGTCGGACACCTGAATACCATATCAAACCCATATTGCCCACCCTGCCTGCTCAGTTGTTTCAAACCCCCAAGAAACACTCCAGGCTTCTGTCCACAACTTGCTGTAGGACCTCAAGGAGTTTATCAAAAGTGGATATGGATAGGATGATGTGGGAATTTCTCAGGGCTCAGATTTAGATGGGGGTCTTACCAGCTCCATCCCCTGTCAGATCTGTGAGTGTACCTGCAATGTCTAGGACCATTCTATCTCCTTCTCCAATCTGTCTAGTGGTTTCTGAGTCCCAGGATCTGAAATCCCATAGAGGTCTAGTGTCTGATCTGAGGAAAGCTTTTTCTTCGACTCTGACTATATCCCTGACTAGTTATGCTCCAATACCTTTGGATCAGAGCAGGTCCTGGAGCTGAGGTGCCAGGCATCAGATCTGAGGGGATGGGTTCAGCTCCAATATTGTCAGATCTATCTCTTCCCAATGGAGCCTTGGCACTTTAGCAGCCACCAAGAAAGAGCTAGCAGAGCAGAGCTCTTCTGTCCATCCACTAAACAGGGAATCTAGAGCACTGAACACATTGGAAAGTAAATGTTCACCTCAGCAACCTTTGCACTGAGGACTCTTAATTATCTGGCATACTTCACAAGGCTTCAGAGAGATTTGACCAAAGAGATCCCAAATTCATATCCGGAGAGGACTTCAAAAGATTGACCTTGCAGCTGGCCATTCTTTTTGTCTATTTCAAATGCTTCAATGAGGCTGATCTCTCACATGGCTGAGGGCACCTCTTGAGAATCTGGTTCAGGCACTGATATTAGGAGACATGCCTGGATACAGTTATGCAACTTTGCTGATCCTTTTAAGATGTCCTTTACAAACACCTCATTTGATGGCACCTCTCTCTTTGGGCCATCAGTGATAGAGATGCTTACCTGCAGTGAACAAGATGGAAAGACCATGTCTGCCATGGGAATCAAGTACTCTAGCCCCTCTATTCCCTTTTCTGAGGATGAAAGAGATTGTAAGAAAATTTGGTTCTGTAAATCTCAGGGACATTTTCAGGATCTGGATGGGGACAACTCCTCTAGATTCAGAGGAGGAAGTTCTAATGGAAGATGTCAACCCTAAAAGCAGAGGAGGCCCACAGAACCAAGGGCTCTGAGATACCTTTCTGGACAGACCTTTTCAGGGTTCCTTGCAGCTTGACTGTTCCACTCTGGATGCAATAAGGGGACAATTATCCTTGCACCCAGAACCCTAGCAAATATAACAAAAGATAACTGGGTGCTAAAAATCATATCCAGAGGGTATTACATTCCATTTTTCCAAATCTATCCTCACAAAAAAGAAGAAACTTCCCAACATACCACCCAGTCAGAGGAAGGCCACAGCACAAGAAATTCAAAAGCTACAAGAAAAAAGAGTTATCCAGCAGTTCTCAGGATTTGGAACTTACTCACGCTTCTTTTTAGTGCACAAGAAAACAGGGGACCTCAGATCAATCTTTCAGAAGTCAAAGTTCTGAATGGTCAAGGTATAGTCCATCCTGACCTTTCTTCACAAGGATGATTAGTTGTGCTCTTTCAGTGTTCAGGATGTGTATTATCACATCAAAATAGACAGGTGCTTCAGAAGTCATTTACACTTTCAGTTGGGAGCCAGTCACTACCAATTCAGACACCTGCCCTTTGAACTCACCACAGCCCCCTGGGTGTTTACCAAGTATATGGCAGTGGCAACTGCTCATATGAGACTCAAAGGATTCTGAGTGTTTCCATATCTGGATGACTGACTCCTCACCACCACCTCCAAGCATGTTCTCACATCATGCCAAGTACTATTTGCTCCAGTTTTGCCAAAATCTAGGAATAACAATAAATTATGCCAAGTCAAATCTGACACCAGTCCAGAGCCTGGAGTTCACTGGGACACTTCTGAATATAAATATTCAAGTAGCTTCATTATTGTCTCATCATATATTCACCATCAAAAAGAAGGTTCCTCTTCTAATCTCCCATCCTTCTCCTTCAGCAAGATCAATACTTCAAGAATTAGGTTATATGGCAGCAGCCATTGTACTATTTCCTTTAGTGCATTTCTTTATGCATGTACTTCAATGTACTCTAGCTGCACAGTGATCCATTCTATGTTAACTGCTATATTTTCCAGTAAAACTAACCCCAATTTGCAAACAACACATCTCTTTGTGGATTCAGTCAAATGACGTTCACCTAGGTCGACCTTTTACCTTGCCAACTCCCTTGGCCACAGTGACCACAGATGCATCTAAACTGGGGTTGGGGGCATTTCAAGAAAGGACGGTCCAAGGCATGTATTACCTCCAAGAGACCAATCTGCATATCAGTGTACCAGAGATGAGAGCAGTCCTATTTGCACTGCAGGCTTTTCAGGATGCTCTCCCTCTAGGGATGGTTGTAGTTCACACTAACAACATGTCTGTAATCTGGTACATCAACAAACACAGCAGAACCAGATCTTACACCCTATGCAGAGAGGCCATGACAGTGTGGAAATGGGCAATCTCATCAGACTGCTTTCTATTTGTAAAGCACATTCCTGGGAAAGCCAACGTGTTAGCAGACAAACTAAGTAGATCCATCTTGATGCCTCCAAGTGGTCTCGCTACCAATATGTGGAGGAAAGGATCTTCTGTCATTGCTGCCAACCTTGTTGCAGTCTCTTTGCATCTCCCCACAACAATAAGTGCAGCGAGTATTTTGCTCTAATTCCCCCTTAAGGGGAGTCATTGAGAGATGATCTAGTCCACAATTGGCCCTCTGGTCTACTTTAAGCTTACCCCCTCTTTCCTTGCTATCAAAGCAGAAAGCAAACAGGCTGAAGGGCTTAGTCACCCTTATTGCCCCATTCTGGCTTCAACAAGTGTGGTTCCCCTTCCTATGGTCTCACCTTCATGCACTTAAAAATTTAAAAGACCCCGTTCCTAAGTCAAATTACGATTAAAGTTCATGGCATTAGTATTGTTTCAATCTTTTATGTCAGCCAAAAGTGCTCTTCTCAGCATCCGCAATGTGCCAGTAATGACTCCTTCTGCAATTCATACATAGTTACATGGATTGGTAACATATCTAAATATGATTGTAAATTCTTTTTTATAAGACCCATTGCTCCTACTACTATTGGAACTGTCTGGGTATCTTTCTTCCGCATTGCTCTTGTTTCTGCCTGTAGATCCTGATATTTTATAGGTTCATAGGTTCATACTAAGCTATCTGCCCCAGGGCATTTATAAGCCCAGCCAGAGTGTGTTTGGCTTTCGCCACCCATTTTAAATGAATTTTGCTATGCCCTTTTTTGAGGTTAGTATACTGTGCCTCTGTCTAGCAGTGACACAGAAGTGATACCCGGGGTAAACCTACGATCTCCCATCCACTCATCAAGATTCCTCTTGAAGAGAGTCAATGAGGGACTCTGCCTAACCTGGACTGGGATTTTATTCCAGAGTGAAGGGAGCCTCTGGGTTATGAATCTGTCCCTCCAGCATGTCCTATTTATTTCAGTGCTGAGGTTTAAGTCTCTCAAGCATGTAGCTCGATGGGATTTGGATTTTCTGAGGTGCAGCATGTCCATTAATTCCGGGTTGGACATGGCTTTATACGTCAGGCACAGATCGCCTCTGGGCAGGCGGTATGCCACTGAGTAGAGCTGGAGTTTCTTTAACCGGGCAGCATATGGCATCTGTTTGAGCCCTTTGATCCTCTTGGTGAGGTACCTTTGGGGTCTTTCCAGCTGCTGCAGGTGTCTGGTAAGGTACATCCCAAAAGGGGCATTGTACTCAATTATGGGCCTGATGAGGGATGAGTAAAGAGGCACGATGACCTCCCCTGATCTAGATGTGAATCCCTTCATGATTAGGTGGGCTATATAAAATGTTTTTCTAACCACTTTGGCCACGTGGTTTTCAAATGAGAGATTGCTATCAACTTGGGTCCCCAGGTCCTTAATTACTTCTTCCATTAATGGATTACCACCTATGTGGTAATTTGTGGGCACTTTGTTTTTGCCAAAGGGGATGACTATACAGTTTTTGGCGTTTAGCTTGAGGCCATGGCTCTGGCACCAGTTGTCTGTTTCTATGAGGCCCTTTTGTAGGATGTTTGTGTCGGCTGGAGAGTCGATTATGGTGCCTAGTTTGCAGTCATCTGCGAACTTGGTCAGCCACAGTCCTTCCGTGTTGGCCTGTACCTCTGAGAAATATATACCGAACAAGAGAGATCCCAGGACTGAGCCTTGTGGGACGCCACTTGTAACTGGTTTGGAGTCTGACATGGCTCCAGCAATTCCAAACATGTGGGTTCTGTCCTTAAGCCAGTTTGCATCCCATCTAGTGACATAGGGGTTTATATTTAAGCTGGTGAGCTTATCTATAATGCCCGAGTGGGGTGTTGTATCAAAGGCTTTTGCGAGGTCCAAGTAGGCTGTGTGGACCACCTTCCCCTCGTCAATGGCCTTGGTGACTGTTTCAAAGAAATCAACCAGGTTTAAGAGGCAGGATCTGCCCTTAACAAAGCCGAACTGGGTAGGATCCTGTGTCTCTAGGTCTCCAGTATCTTTATTTATGAGGTCCATGATGATCCTTTCCATAGCTTTGCAGACCAAGCTAGTCAGGCTTATGGGGCGATAGTTTCCAGGATCCGTTGAGGCACCACCTTTGTGGAGAGGGACCACTGTTGCTGTACGCCAATCTTTGGGTACATATCCTGTAGAAAGGCTGAGATTGAACAGTAGTTTTATGTTTGGGTTTAGCTCTTCTTGGAGTTATGACTTTCTGTCTCTCTGTACCCAAAACACTGTAGTCACTGGGTGGGGTGATTTCAATGATCAATGCTACTCTTGTCTTCTTTTCTTGGACCACTATATCAGATTTTCTAGCATCTATCTTTTGAACTTTGTTAATGGGTGATCCCATGTGATATAAACTTCATAGTTTTCTATGATGCTTTGTGGCTCATGTTCTCAGTGTTTTTTAGCCACTTCAATAACATAATGTTTGCATAATCCCCAGTGCAGCAGTCTTGCCACATTATTATGCCTTTAGTATATAGTCCTTCTGTCATTAGTATGTCGCAACCAGCAACAAGGTGTGCAACTGTTTCCAATTCAATTTTACAAAACCTACATTTATCTGTTTCTCAAACATGTTGAATGGACTTTGTAAACCAGGGTGTACATAGCCCACTGTCTTGGGCTGCCGATATTAACCTTTCATATCTTGGTTTGAATTCGCCTCTCTTTAACTATTCTTGCATTCGTTCCTGATAAACATGAGGTTTCAGAAGTTTTCTATACTTGCAACTATATTTATGCTCTTTCCACATTTCTTGCCTTCTTAGCTGGTCCTTCACCTTATATTCTTTCTTTTGTTTTTTGGTATATTCAGTTGCTGCCTGATTTTTATCTACTTTCAGTATGACTTTCATTCCTGCTTGACGCCAATATGCTTCTGCTAAATTAAGCAGAGAAGTTAAATTTATTCTTGTTATGTGTCAAAACTTTCACTACATTTGGGTCTTGTGAGGTCAGCAGATATGTGTGGAGTCCCACAACTTCAGATCTATACATGTAATCAATTTCATGGACGCCCATCCCTCCTTCAGAATGGGGAATATATAATCTTGGTATACACTGATTTTTATAAATTATTTGTTGTGCATGAAGCATCCTTCTTGTTTTTCTATCGAATCTATCCAACACATTTTAGGGCCAGTAAATCACTCCAAAACTGTAAGTTAGGACAGGAAGAGCAAATTCATTTATAGCTTGAATTTTATTTCTGATGCCAATGCTGTTTTCAGAATTAGTTTGTCTTCTAAAGTATTCCTTACTAAGTTTTATTCTCATTTGTTCATGTTTTACTTTTGATCATTCATCAAGTCCCAAATATTTATAAACTCCCTCTTACTCAAGTTCTTTTATATCACATTCTTGTCCCAAACTGATGTTTTCCTGGTGCTGCAGTTTTTCTGCTTTAAAGGTTGCTTTTGCACACTTATCAGTGCCAAATGACATTCTTACATCATCTGAAAAAGTTTTGACAACCTGCAGCTGTGCTTTCAGTTCCTCATCTGATGAGCTATACAGTTTTAAATTATCAGCAAAGAGAAGATAAGAAGTTTTTACATTTTGTTGTTTTTAGGAGCCAAATTGTAGCCATGGCCTAAGCTGTTAAGTAAACAGCTTAATGGGTTAATGACAAGGCAGAATAGCAGTGATGACAGAGAATCACCCTGGAATATCCCCCTTTGAATTTTTATCCCTGAGATAATAATCTGTCCTTTATCATGGTTAATTGCAAAGTGGTCTGCAACAGTTTCATGGTGACTGTAATGTAGTCAATCAGTGTAGGGTGTATCTTATACATTTTTAAGCACTCTTTTATCCATGAATGTGGGATACTATCAAATTCTTTTTATAGTCAATCCATGCCATACTTAAATTCTTCACCTTTTTACAGTTCTCCAGTATGACTTTATTTAACAAATGATCCTTTGTTCCAAATGACTTTCTTTTATTGCTTTTTGTTCTTCTGCCATAATTCAGTGTTCTTCTAAATGACTATAAACCCTGTCAGCATCAATTCCTGTGTATAGTTTATATGTCATCGGAAGGCAAGTTATTGGGTCTATAATTTTTAGGGTAGCTTGCAGGTTCACTCTTAAGTAGGAGCATTATTTTGCCTGTTGTTAGCCAGGTTGGTGTCTGTTCCGGGTGCGCATATAAATAGTTCTTACTCATGGCTAAATTCTCGTGCAAAGATGTTAATACTTTTAACCAAATGTTAGGTACTGCATCTGGGCCTGGGGTTTTCCATTTAGAGGCTTTTCTTAACTTTGTTTCAGTCTATCTTGCTGTTACTTAATCCCATTTCATATCCTGCACCTTTAAACTTATTCTTTTTTTACTTCTTCTATCCATTTAGCATCTTTGTTATGTTCAACAGAATTTTCCTAGATACTTCTCTAATACCTGCTTTCGCTTTTTTTTGGTGGACTTTCAATTTCTTTTACTTTATTTCCAAACTCTCTATAAAACTTTTTTGGGTCATCAATAAATTGCTTATTTTTGTACTTTTCATTTATCTGTGTATCTTCTAAGTTTTTCTGCCTGTGCTGAAATTTTTAATTTGTTATTTGTGATAGTGCATGATAGATCCTGGTCTGTTCTAATACTGTGCATTGCTTTAATCACATCTATCTTTCTTAGTATTTTTGTTGATCTATTCCCGCTTCTATAATCTTCTAACAGTGACACTTCTTGTCTTAATTGCTTTATAGTTTTCTCTATCCGATACTTAAATGATGGTATTTGATTTCTCCCCTTCCTTTCCCTCACTACCCTGTGTTCGTGTGGTAGTACTTTATCAGTTATTAATTTCGCAGTACAGTAACATATCCTCTTTACTTCTGTTATGTCACATGGATCTCTATGGACAGGTCCTAATTAGTGTGTTCATTTGTTTTATCAAACTTCTGACTTTTTCAGTTTTATTGACCTTCTGCAGTCTATTTCTCTCATTGAACTTAATATATTTATCCATGTCTATTAAATCAAGCAACTCTTCTCTGAACTCATTTTCTTCCAAATGGATGGCACATTCCTTGTTTTCCGTTTCCTATGGGCATTCTATAGAAAGTTCTATAGCATCTTCCTGTCACACATTCTCTTCAATTTCATCATGTGCCATCTGTTGCTCTGTCATATGGGAACTCACTGGCCTATCACTCCTCAACATTGACTGCATCAGAGTTTCCAGAGTTTCCTGTTCCTTTCCTTGCTGTCTAACTTCAAATGAACATTTATACTGTTTTCCTGTGGAAGGCTCTAAAATATGTTGATATGGCACCTGAGCAATTGCTTCCTGTTCCACTAATTTCCCCTTAATTTGGATATCCATTGTTCTATCCTGTTGTGGTGCTATTCTGCATTCAATTTTCTACACTGAATCCTTCACTTTTCAGATACTCCATAACCTCAGTTTCTATTTCTTTGACTTTTCCATTACTAATCTCCTTTTCTACTTTTCCTCTTTGTCTTTTTATTTTTTGTATTGTAAAGTTTTCCATATCCAGATTCCTTTGCCTGTATTTCTCTTCAAATATATTTGTTGTTGCTCTTTTTGTATTGATTAGTTTTGCTTTATCCTTTGCATAAATTTGACACCATATTAAATCACTTTTTCTTTCTCATGTCCATATTTCTTCTTCAGATGTTTCCTTAATTCTGTTTCTCCTTACTTTGGGGACTCACTTCATCATGTTGTGATGTAACCTGTATTAGACCTTCTATACCAAATCCTTCACTTCGCAGGCACTCCATAACTTCAACTTCTATTTTTTTTTAACTTCTACTTTACTAGTCTTCTTTTCTATGTTCCATCTTTGTGATATTATTTTTTTATTGTAAAATTTTCCATATCTGGATGCCTTTGGCTGTATTTCTCTTCGAACATCTTTGGGGCTGCCTTCTTTATATTGATTAATTTGGTTTACTCATTTGCATAAATATTGCACCATATCAAATATCTCTTTCTTTCCCATGTCCATATTTCTTTTTTATATTTTTCAACTATCTCTAGGTTTTGTTGTTTATATTTTCACACTTCCTTAGATGCTTCTTTTGCCAAGCAGATCAAAGTTTCTTGATCTATATACTGTTTTTCACAAATCTGTTGTATTAATAAATGCAAATTTTCATTTGAAGTTTCTGACAGAAGCACCATTATACATTTTTAACACTAAGAAAGATAAAACTGTAATGAGTGGCATTACTGACTGACTGTAATCATAAGTGAGTTACCAGAAAATCAATAATGTTATGAAGGAAAGGACAAACTTTTGAAGCAAAATCAGGGATATTTCCAAAAATAGGGACAACTGAGAGGTATGAGCACTCAAAAGGGAATGACAGATCATAATAACTCATTCCATGATTTGAATACTTTTAAATGATGTCGTTATTTTCTGAATGCTATTATAACTGCCTATGAATAAATCTCAGCAAAAGTTTTTTAGAATTATTTCTAGTTTTAATTATTGAGATCATTAAAACAACATACCCCTATATTCTTACACTAAGGCTTCTTCATTATGGACAGTTTATTGTAATTTGACATTATCATAACAGCCATAGTACCAACAAGCAAAACAACTAAATAAATTGCAGCCATAGTCAACTTTCCATCTTGAAAGTATGGAACATTATCCTACCTCTCATAAGATGAAACAAACAGGGAAAATGTGAAACTTTTACTAACAGCATGGTTAAACTGTGGATGTTATACTTATAAAAAGTTTATTGATACCCTGTCAGTCCTTTCTTGCCACAACAGTCACTTTGTTGCAACATCATTTTTTTTCTTTTACACTATTTAAAAAGCAAAAATGTTATACATCAGTAGCAAAATATATTGTGTCTTACCACACACAAAGCTAGTCAAATTTTAGAGACTTGCAAGCAAGTTGAAAAAGTTCTTGGCCCCCTTCCATCCCATGCACAAAATAAGCAAAGTATGTTCATATTTCCTTTTTGCATCCCTAGTTATGAATTCTGACTAACAAACAGTTTTAGCCTTCCTCCTCATTTAATTATTATTTCTTCATTCTACCCACTACATGCAAAAAAGTACACTTACATACACCCATCATTTACAGTCTTTTCTATGACTGTATACCTCAGATATTTGCTTGAAATCAAATGAATGAATGGATTTATAAATAATGGCCCAGAAATGTATCTCAGCTCACCAATGTCAGAATCATACAGTGCAACTACCCACTGCCCTCAGCTTCTTAGTTTAAGAATTAGAAACGAGGAACAACATCAAGAACAGCTTTGAAATCATTCTCTTACATACTTAGAAAGTATGTAGTTTACATTATCAAGCAGGTTCTGAAGGATACAAAATCTGAAACTCACATGCCTGTCATTATTTAGTGACTGCAACAACCTGCCAGAAGCCAGAAATGTTTTCATGTTTTTATATTGTGATCAATATATTTCTCAAATTCTTTGCTAAAGAATTTTGGACAAATACAAAAATAATGGAAGACAAAAATGGACACGTTTTAAATATTATTTTATGTACTTGTCACCTAGGCAAACCCAAGAGGCAAAGTATCCCTTATCGGGGTGACTTGGAATGACTGACTGGTTAAGTGACTTGCTCCATATCACAAAATATACAAGTGGAGGTAAAAGGATTCAAACATTGTACCTTTGACTGTAGGAAGCAGTTTGTTAACATACAAGATAGACAACTCTAAATCACTTAAAATGTTAAAAGAACGTGTTACATGGACATACATTCTCTGAACAAGAAAAAAATATGAAATTGTGATGACTGGCATTATTGACTGACAGTAATCCTCAGTGATTTACAAGAAAAATAAGTTAAAATAAAGGTAATGAGGGAATGGACATACACATGAGGCAAAATCTGTAATGTTCTGCAAAATCTGATACAGGTAAGAGGCAAGCTGTTCTAATTCACTTGCAAAGTTAACAGAACAGGTTTTATATCAATATGCATTTTCTGAACATTTGAACAACAAAAACTATGAAACTCTAATAATCAGCTTTACTGACTGACTATAAACATTAGTGATATTTTAACCCCCGGTGACTTCTCAGAAAACAGTGACACAAGTGAAAGCCTGGCAGTTAGTGCAGAGAATTAAGCCTCTAAACCTTTAGTTAGCTGCTTCATGTGGTCAGGTGTACAGAGTTTGATTCTTTCTACCTCCATCTGCCTACTGTGCTGCTTTGATTAAGTTGATGAACCAGGAAGTGCTTTTTGGTTGCCCCTTTACCTGGTTTAAAACACAGAAAAACAAAATGATAGGGCATGCAAATAAGGCTAAATACGTATGCTCGGTTTCTGAACTATAAAAGCAGAGCCAAATCATGGTCACATGGGGCACTAGGCAGAGTAGTGGATCAGAACCACAGCCACACCAATATCCAATTACTTGGCTCTCTCACCCCAGTTCCATAAAACACTGCTGAAACCCATCAGTATGTATATTACTTCCTTCTTTACTTTGATATGGATTTTATTTAAAATGTTTATTAAAATATTTTACAGCAAAAGCACTGGTAGCTGTCTGATGAACAAACCACCGTCATATTGAAAACATAAGCAACAATAAGTTTCTTTTTTTTTCAAACTCACATTTACTAAAAATGCAGTTAGCATCCATTAAACTACAAATGGTATGATGGGATTCAAAGGTAAACAGCATATAGTGAAACACTAGTTAGGTGCTATGTAATGAGTGCAGGAATTTAAAAGACAAATGTGTAATGAATTTGTTAACAGCTTGCATAGGCTACTGGACACAATTATCTTTTTTCAGGGGCAGGCCAGGAGGACTGTCTAGTGAAATATCATGGTCAGACACACTAGATAAATAAAGGCTGTGGGAATCAAAAGCTGCAACACAGGAAGTAGCTGATTAACAGCTTATAGCCTTAACTCATCTGCACTGTGCATTTCACACCTTTGTGCCTGCCAAAAACAAGTTAAATTAAAAATGCTTTCATACTTAATTTTTTAACATTAAATACTTAGACTTTATGCTTTGCAGTTTACTCTCAAACAAATAAGCGCACTGTCAACAGTCAACAAAACAAAGCCCCAAGGATCATACCCAAAAAACATGGCCCATATAATGAAGCCTCTCTTTACTACAATAGATTCCTTCCTTTACACCATAACTACTGTGCGACTCAGTATACACACATACAAACACACACACACACACACACACACACACACACACACACACACACACACACACACACACACACACACACACACACACACACACACACACACAAAACCATCACTCACAGCCCCTTGAACAACTGCATATGTTCAGATGTTTGCTTGTGATAAAATGAATGAACAAATGCAGAAATAATGACTATTGTGAGAACCATGCAGTGCATCCCATGACACACCTCCCACTCCCTCCCATCCTTTTAGATAAAGAATCAGAGACAAAGGACTAATAATATGGAGCAGATTTTAAATCATTCTGTTTTATTCATAGAAGGTTCATTGGCAATCATTTTCAGAGGAGGGAAAGGCTGGAACTCACACGTCTGACATTTAGTGACTGTAATCCTCAACTTTTTGTCAGAAACTAATAAATTTTACAAGGAACAGGCCAAAATAATTCTCAATTCCTTTGCTCAAGAATTCTGGGCAAAGCCAGAAATAATAGGGGGAGGCACCAAAAGGGACAAATTTTAAACACTATTTTTATCTATTTGTTAACCAATATTCCAAGGTGACTGTCACCACTGTTCTTTTATCCTCCCCTTAACCCATTAAGTAGTCTACTTAACAGATTATGTCATGACTACAATGTGGCTTCAAGACAACAGCAAAGTATAAAGACTTCTAATCTTCTTTTTGTGGATGATTTAAAACTGTATAGATGAGGAGCTGAAAGCATACCTGGAAGTGGTCAAAACTTTCTTGGATGATATCAGAATGTCATTTGGTCTTTATTAAGGTGCAAAAGCAATATTTAGAGCAGGAAAGCTGCTGCAATAAGAAAATATTAGTCTGGGACAGGAATGTGATACAAATAAACTTGAGCAGGGGGAGTGTATACATATTTGGGAATTGATAAAAGATCAAGAGTAAAACATGTAAAAATGCAAACAAAATTCAGTAAGGAATATTTTAGAAAACTAAAATGAATACTGAAAACATCCCCGGCATCTAGGAACAAAGTCCAAGCTATAAACTAATTTCCTGTTCTAACTTACAGTTCTGGGGGGACTAACTAGCCCCAAAAGTTATTAAATCATTTGGACAGGAAAACAAGAAAAATGTTTCACTCTTATCAAATGACATATACAATTAGTGTGTATGACCAAGATTATATATTCTTCGTTATGAAGGAAGTATGGGCCTCCTCAAAATTGATTACATGTATAGATCTGCAATTGTAGGACTGCATACATATCTTTTGACCTCATCAGATCCAAATATACTGAAAGTTTTGAAACATGAAGAGAATAAATCTAAGATGACTTCTCTGCTTAGTTTAATAGAAGCATATTGGTATCAGGTGGGAATGGAAACCAAATCAGAAGTAGATAAAAAAACAGGTAACAAATGAATGTGCCAAAAAACAAAAGAAAGATTATGAGGAGAAGGATCAGCTGAGAAGGGAAGAAATGTGGAAAAGGCATAAATATAGTTGCAAGTACATAAATCTCCTGGAACAACCTCATGTCAATGAGGATCTGACACAGGAATAGTTAAGGAGCGGTGATTTTAAACCAGAAGATGAAAGGTTAATAATAGCAGCCTAGGATAGTGGTCTGTGTACACATTGGTTTACAAAGTCCATTGAACATGTGGGAGAAACAAATGCAGGTTCTGTAACACAGAACTGGAAAGTCATCTATCTTGTTGCTGGTTGTGATATACGACTGGTAGAGGGCCTGTGTACTGAAAAGCATACTAATGAAGCAAGACTGTTGCATTGGAGATTATGCAAACATTACAATACTGAAGTAGTTGAGAAGCATTGGAAACATGAGCCACAAAGCGTTATACAGAATGATGAAGTTTATATCGTGGGAGCACACATTGCCAACAGTTCAAAAAATAGAAGCAATGAAAACCTGATATAGTTGTCCATGAAAAGAAGACATAAGCAGCATTAATCATTGAAATTCCTACACCCAGTGATTACAGTGTCTTACATACAGAGAGACACAGAGTCATAAGATACCAGGATCTGCAGGCAGAAACAAAGGCAATGTGGAAGAAGGCTCCCTAGACAGCTCCAATTGTAGTAGAAGCAATGGGTCTCATACAAAAGAATCAACAGTCTTATTTAGATATGCTACTGGTATGAATTACAGGAGTCAGTTCTGGGGACACTGTGAGTGCTGCAAACAGCACATTTGTCTAACATCTAAGACTGAAACAATACTAATTTTACAAACATTAATCATACTTTGTATGATGATATGGGCTAGTGCCAGCATAGCCAGCTGGAGTTCTGTAAAGAATGATATGTCCTTTGAATATCAAACTGATTTATACAAGATGCTTGTGTTACAAATGTATTAGAACTATATAAAACTACGAAAATATCAAAAATATATCGTTGACTCCCAAAGTATCCTTCGGGCAGATTTATTTAGATGTGAATCTGTACTTTAATAAAGAAGGAAAGTTAGCCTCCAAAATTTTTAGAAAAAAATGTTGGAAAAATAACATGTTAGAGCAAAGTAGCATGCATCCCAGACATACCTTTGTAGGAATAATGAAAGGACAATTTATGAGGTTGACTAAATTATGTAAAGACCCATGTATACTAGAAGAAGAAGCTAGCAATATGACTCAAATATTTTTACAAAGAGGTTATGAACCTAGGTTGATTAATGAAGTGAGAGATGATATTATACTCCCAATATTAAATCAAAGTAAAACAGACCAAACAGAAAGGAAAATTGAACAGATAAGAAAGGTCAATAAAAGAAGAAGTTATACAAGAGAATATACTGATGAATACAGAAATAAAGACAAAGTAGTTTATTTAATGAAATACACCAATGATAATGAGCATATTAGAAACATTGTCATGAAAAATTGGAATATTTTGACTACAGTAGAAGACATTAAACAAGTGGTTGGAAATAAACCAACCTTTATATTTAAAACATGTGACAACTTAAAAGAGATTTTTTCCAGAAATTTAGACATTAAAATGGACAAGAATAAAGATACACCAGGGACTTTTCCCTGTAAGAAATGTAACATGTGCAAACACATAAATCATATACAAGATTACAGACATCCACGAGGTTTTTTTGAGTTTAAACCAAAAAGACATGCTGACTGCAATAGCAGCAATTTAATATATATGGCAAATTGCACCTCCTGTGAAGCATTTTATATTGGACAGACTAAAAGAAAAATAAAAGAGCGTATTTATAACCATACATATGATATACGCAAGAGAATTGAGTTGAATGCTTTAGCGAAGCACATTATTAGTAATTCCACACATGAATTTAAATTCAGAGTACTTCAAATAGTGGATGTTAGTGACAGATTAGGTGACAATGTCAATCGTCTTTTAGAAACAGAATTAAACTGGATTTTTAGAACAGGTGCCCATAAAGAACCAGGGTTAAATAATTATGTATCCCTAAAACCCATACTTGAAAGAAGAAAATAATTGGAATTACAAATCGAAATAATAGTTTTTGTTTTTAAGTAAATAAGATGTGACTATGAAAAGCATGACATCGCTCATTCTTTTGTTTTGTCTCATAATTTATCAGATGAAAATAATAAGTAAAAGTTGTTTACTTTTAATTCAGTGAATATATTATTATCCTCGATTCACATGAATCACAGTATTAGATTCTGTTTGTCTCAATCCAACCCTTCCTATTCTTTCCCGTCTCCCCCCCCCCCTCCTTTTTTCCTTTTTTCCCTTTTTTCCCGCTTTTTTCCCTCTTTTCTTTCCTCTCGTTCTTTCATCAGCTTACACATCTATGAGTGCATATAAGTTGTAAAGATTAGATGTGAAGTTTTTTGAATATATGGTTACAGCTACATACATACATTATTTATGCATTCTATATATAGATCGCATATCAAAAGATGAATATATACATTAATATGCAAATATAAGACTTGAAGGACAGAAAGAACTGACAACAGGATACAATATGAGCCCTTGGTAATAAGGCAGCTACATTACTATGGATATATTATCATGAATTTATATATATATATATTTTTTAAAATGTATAAAATTTATATGATTTAAAATTTATTTTAAAACCTTAATAAATGTTTTATATTTATTCATGAACAAATATGAAATGATATGATTTATATTATAAGCTAGAAAAAATTTTATATGTTGCTACAGAAATTTTATAAGGACAATGTATAACATTTACGTATATCTTTTTATACATATATAAAGTATTATTTTAGCGATATATATTCAGACCGCATTATGTGATGACTGTATTAGCAGGCGGTGTAGCACAATAGATAAGGACAAAGAATTCATGTTCGTTTGTTTATTCTAGTGAAGATGAAGTTGATCGCTTGAAGAATACATTAACGTGCAAGAAAGAATTTTTTAATATAAGACCTTGTCACATTTGATACTTAATGCCTTCAAAATGTAAAGTGACAGTCATGGGATATTTTTAGATAAAGCATCAATAGTAGATGAAATGAAGTCGCCTCCTTTGATTATAGCTATTACTATAAGGACAGTCAACTTAAACAAATGGATGACATGATTTATGATGAAACGATGTTACATTTATACAGGTTATTATGTACAGGTTTTCAGTCTGTTTTTATTTTGGTTTTATTTTGGTTTTAGATAGGTCTTTGATGATAGTTCTATATTAATTAGACTTGTAATGCTATTTAATTTTTAAAATAGTTTTTAAAATATTCATAAAAAGTGAGCGCTTGACTTGAATGTTGTTTTGTATAATAGATAGAAACAACGTATGCTGCTTTAAGATACATTCTGTTAAAATTAGGTGCAAGAGTTTTGTGCTAATTGATGAAACAATTATTCAATTAATGTTTAGAACAGGAGATTCGATTGGTGAATACAATATATAAAAAGAATGTGGACATCTAGTTTAATTGATCTGATGAAGCATGCGCATAGCATGTGAAAGCGCTTATCCATTCTGTCATTTGTTTGAATAAAGAAGATTTTAGGAATTATTCTCGTGGTGTATCCTTACAGTTTTGCTGTTTTCAACTATATAAAACTTGAATATCAAACTGATTTGCACAAATGTTTATGTTACAAATATATTAAAACTGTAGGGTATTTGAATATCAAACTGATTTGTACAGATGCTTATGTTACACACGTATTAGAATTGTATGGCATTTGAAAATCAAAATGTGTTTGTAATGTTGCTACTATTAAAAATGTATCAACAGTGGATCTTGCTGGACAGAGAAGGAATATACATGTGAGACTGTATGTATATATATATATATATATTAACAAAGGACACTGGAAGCGAATGGGTTAAACAGCTTGCTTACTTCTTACTTTAAGAAAAATACTGTTAATTGGACCACCTGTTGGACCATGGAACTGCTTATCTCACAGCTCTGAATAAGATAAGTGATGACATGTCTGGAACAAGCCTTTGTTCACTAGCTCAGTAAAAAGAGGTGAAGCCCCAGGCACTACCATAAACATTAGCAAAACTTTAGATATGCATCTTATCACATATGTCTCAAGCTTCAAAGGGGAATAGTGTGAGAACCTAGAGTCAGGTGACCAGATGAGGTTGTTCTGCCTGACATCTTGGAAATTTTAGATATTACAAAGAGAAATATCTCAGTATTGAGTATTCTGCCTTGGGCCTGGCAACAAGAAGGACCATTCACCACATCATCTGCCTTGCTCTATTAAGTAAGTAGGGAATAGTGATTCTTCTCACTTCAGTCAGGAAAATATAGTGAAGCTGAGTTTAAATATTGTTTTTTTAATTTTTTTATGAGTCTGTCCATCAATGTTATTTTCAATATTTCCTGTGATTTTAACTCTGTAAATATATATTCAGTATTTTCATGCTCTTTTATTATTTATTATTAAATATATTTAAAACATTTATTCTGACTGGTCATTTTAGAAACTATTTAACCTTTGAGAGTGCTTATATTTATTTGGTGGCACTGTGTGGGCCACTCCAGAAGGCCTAGCTGTCTTGGTCAACTACTACCATTTGCACTAGTATTAATATTACACAGTATAATTGGGAACCCATTGTTAAGGGCCTTAGAGTAGCTGATTGTGGAGTGTCTCTTGGCAGGGATAACTACCTTATACTTGGGGCAGAAGGGGGCACAGCAGGTAAATATGTGCTAACCTTTCCCAGGTGTGTGTGTGTGTGTGTGTGTGTGTGTGTGTGTGTGTGTGTGTGAAAAATCAAATATGTGTGTGTGTGTGTGTGTAAGCTACTTGGAACAGGGACAAGAAGCACTGCTTCCACAGAGAGGGTGCTGGAGGACTTGGCTTGTACACTCGACGGAGGACCTAACCCTACAGCTGTACCAGTGGGGAATCTTACTGGGGACCTGGAGAGAGATGGTTGGAGAGATTCAGACCCCAAACTGAGTGTGTTCCCTGTGTGCTCTTAAGGGAAATTGTGCTTGATGCAGAGAGGCTTGCTTCTGGAAATACTGAGTGTATCCATTTGTATTCCAAGTGGACATCCCTCTCCAGTGTCAGTGGTGAGGATTCAGGCTCCTTGATTACTGGCCCAGTGTGTGTGGACATCACACTTTGACTTAGGAAGGGTGTTCATTCCTTTCATGGTATTAGGAAACCCAGACGTCTTGAAGAAATGAAACCAGGCAAATGTGGGCAAAATGTCTTGTCCAAACAAATGTAGACAGAATGAAGAGGAATTCCTCAGGACCCAAATTCAGTTGTGATTTCTTCCTGCTCCTTCTCCAATCAGACCTGTGAGCTTTGGACCATCCCAGACCCCTATTCTTCCTCCTGCTCTGATCCACCCCTCAGCTCCTGATACATCAGATCCATGACTTCCAGGATTGGCTGTGATGGATTTGAAGATTTGATCCTCTTCAACTGAAGCATCTTCTCTGATCCAGTAGGTGCTGACTCTGTCTAAGCCATAGCTGTACAACTAGATCTGGGAGTAGGGGATCTGCTTCAAGACAGTGTCAGAGGAATTCTCTGGGCAGTCATAATCTGGCAGTTTTGACACCTACTGGGATAGTTCTGAGATCTTCCTTGGCTTCTGCCTTTGAGGCAACAGAGAAAGTTTTCTTCAACTCAGGATACAGCACGTGCTTGCTTCTTTTGAGTCCTTCCCCCACACAACTGTCTGCCCTGATTATTCTGTTCTGTCAGAACATCTGTTCCAATCCAGTCCTGAGACAGTCCTCATCAAGGACTCCTCAAGGACTTCCAAGTCTTCCCTGGGTTATCCCCCGTGGAAGCTTTTTGGAAGCACAAGTGCAAGAGGGCACACATTGAATCCCCACAGGAGTCACTAACAGAAGGCACAGACTTCAGTGAAGGGGAAGGGTCCTCCGGGTCACCCCTTGATGATGTCTCATTTGGGAAGATCCTTGAACTTCTCAGACAGAAAGATGGTTGGCCTTCTAAAGCCCCTTCCCAGGGGAAGTCAGTGTTTCTGAAGGCTTTCAGAACCAGCTCAGTACTTCCTGAGTGTTCCCCCTGGCAGAAAAAATGGTGGATCTGATTTCCTGTTGGGAATGGAAGGATCTGGATTTGACAGAACCCATTCCCAAAAAGCCGGACAAATACCTAGTAACACCCAAGACTGTGTCCACTATAGCAAGGACCCCCCAGTGGATATTATGCTAGTGGCAGCAGCCACTTAAAAGGAACTTGCCAAGGAAAGTCCTACTGTCTACCCTCCTAACAGAGAGCCTAGAGCCTTGAACAGATTCAGGAAGTGAATGTATGCATCAGTGGCCTTTGATTTCCAGTCAGTGAAGTATTTGTCACACATAACAAGGTTTGGGAGGAACTTGACTAAGGAGCTTTCTGAGCGTCTCGCAGGGTCCATGACTACAGAGGACAAGAAAACCATGTCTTCCCAACTGGCCACCTTTCAGTCTCTCTTGAATGCCTCCATGGATTTTTATCTCCAGTGCTACAGAGACTGTTTCTAGACCCGCAGGTTCAGGCATTACATTTGGAGGCATGCCTGTATGCAATTATGTGACTTTGCGGAGCCTTTCAAAATGTCCTTCATCAATGCTTCTTTTGATGGATCAAATCTGTGTGGGCCCAAGGTTAAAGAGACTCTTTCCAGGAGCAAACAAGATGGGAAAACTCTGTCTGCCATAGGAATATGGTTTTCTACCCCTCAGAGGATGTTTTCTAGGAACCAGAGAGGAGATAGGAGGATGTGGTTCAGAAAGTTGCAAGTGTTTTCCCAGGACTCCTATGGACCTAGATCTCCTTGCAGCAGATGGGAAAAGTCCAGTGGTAGACTTCACCCACATGGCAGAAGTGGTCTGCAAAACCAAGGCTTCAGAGGTCCGTTTACCAAGAAACCGTATCAGTGCTTCTGAAGGACTGCCCAACTGCTGCACTCTGGGGGCAGTTGGGGGCACTTATCACTGCACCCAGAAGCCTGGACATTCACCACTAAAGATAACTGGGTGGAGACTATAATTGCCAGAGGCTGTTACATTTTCCCAAGTAAGTAAGTTAGATGCCCTTGAGTCAAAATCAACTCATGGTGACTCTATAACTAGGCCCCATAGGGTTCTCATGCCATATTATAGAAGTAGATTGCCAAGCATTTCTTTCATGCAGATACTGCTGCTGCCCAGGGTTCCACCAGACCATTCCAGGCTCTTCCTGGTGCCAAAGAAACATAGGGACATCAGGCCAATTTTCAAACTAAGACATCTAAATCTGTTTGTAAAACACTTAAAGTTCTAAATGGTCATGGTTTAGTCAATATTTCTATTACTGAGGAAGAATGATTGGATGTGCTCAACACATCTCCAGAATGCATAATGTCGCATCAAAATAGACAATCCTGAAGGTAGCTTCACTTTTGGCTAGGAGATAGTCATTTTCAATTTAGGGCCCTGCCCTTTGGTCTCACCACAGCCTCCCAGGTGTTACCAAATGTGTGGCACTGGTGCAGCTCTCTTGAGATTGCTAGGATTCCAGATATTCCCATACCTTGATTACTGGCTCCTCACAGCTCCCACCAAGCATCTTTTGACTCATGCCAGAGACTACTTGCTTCATCTATGTCTAAATCTGGGTCTCACAGTGAATTACAGCAAATGACACCTATCTCACACTCAATTCCTGGAGTTCATAGATGCTCACCTGGATACAGTTTCTCAGACAGCAAAACTGCCTTGGTCTAGACTGTCCACCTTACATCAGGCTGCACAACTTTTATCTCTTCAGTCACCCCAACCAGGAAGGTTTTACTGATCCTCAGTTCTATGGCCACCTCTAACACTTGTACCACTGGCAAGATTTTATATCAGAGTGCTACAGTAGACACTGACCAATGGTCATTATGATGACAGCCCATGAATTTTCCCATTTGAATTACAAAGATTTGCAAAGAACATGTGTCCTAGAAGTCCCTCACATCTGCCCTTTTTTCCACCCTTGGCCTAGGCCATGATGCCATGATGACCACAGATGCTTCCCAGCTCGGTGGGGGGGCACTAAAGGCAAATCTGCACATCAGTTTTATAGAGATGGAAGCAGTCCTCCTAGAGTTGCAGACCTTCCAGGATGTTCTCCCTCTGGGGATGATTGCTATACAGACAAACAGGCAACATATCAGTTGTCTGGTACATCAACAAACAGGGGGGAAACCCACTCCTATTCCTTGTGTTAAGAAGCAATGAGAATGTGGCAGTGGGTAATCTCATCCAGTCACTTTTTAATAGCAATGTACATTCCAGGGAAATCCAGCACATTAGAGAACAGACTGAGCAGATCTATTTTGTTGCATCGAGTAGTCGCTTGATCCATCAGTGGTAAAGCTAATAATTTATCAATGGGGTAATCTATGGTGTGATCTTTTTGCCTCTCTTCCCAGCTCCAAATGCAGCAGGATTATTGCCCTAATTCCCCCGAGGGTGGAGCCACTGAGAGATGCTCTGATCCATGACACAAAATTGAATCACTGACACAAAAAAGTAGACCCCTCAGTTAGGGTTGGAGTATAAAGCAAATGACGTATCAAGAAATAAAACTCCTTCCAAGCACAGATTGGTCTGAAGAAGCAGAGGAGACTCTGTGAAAGTGCTTATCTATCCAATTAAAGTTTTGTTACTGTTTATACACTTTGAGCCATCTTTGTAGCCGTGTTTGGAAGGAGTTTTATTTCTTGATACAAAATTGAATCACTCTGTGTTCAAAGTAACCTTAGCTAGCTATGTCACTGATTGTGTTTCTCATGTTTACGAGGAAAAGGGTTTGACCTTATCAAGACCTCCAGGGGTTTATTCCACAATGTCCATTTCCACGTCTTCTCTGTTCTTAGCAAGAACATCAATAGATGACATTTGTGCGGCTGACACTTGGTCTAATGCTCATACCTGTATAGCTCATTACAGGTTGGATATTTTATTCAAGGGCAGGGCATCATTTGGTTCTGCTGTCCTCTGGAATAACCTTCTATGAGGACCATCCTGGGGTACATCAGCTGTGAACTCTATCCCATCATTGAGGAAAAGATGAAAAAAAACATCAAATACAAAAGTTATACACTCACCATAACAATGCGTCTGTGTTGTCTGTTTTAATTATTCTTTAACCTCCCTGCCTCCATTCCCTCCCTTCATTTATGGAAGATTGATATATGGCTCTCTAGTATGACCTGAGGGATGTTTTCTTTTGGTCTTTCCTCCTTTTAGCTCCAGACCTTCTAGTATCACAACTCTGATACCTTCATCCCTATCTCTTTTTCCTCTATATAAGTACTATGGTATTCAGTCCTTTGGACTTTGAAGACTAAGGGTGCAAACTTGAGCTGAGGTAATACAGGATTTGGATGGGTATTACGGGTAAGGGGAGGAGCTTGAGCTACAAATCCTAAGTCCAAAGTCAGATCCAATACCCTCTAGTTGAGGAGGGATGAAAACATGCAACACAGATGCATTATGATGGTGAGTACATAACTTTTGCATATTGTTTAGTAATTAGCCCCCTTTTTGTCTTTCCCTCTTCACAGCATTTATTTCTTTCCTGACATCAAGTAGTGATGAAGAAAAACTTCTTCATTTTCACAATCGTTTAAATATGTTACTAGTTAGATAGTTAAAATAGTTTAAGTAGTTTGATAGCATGATACTTTAAAATAGTTAATTGCTGAATTTCTTTACTGGTTGCTATGTTGTTCTGTAGTATTGTGATGCATAAGGTCAAGGAATATAGTTTTAAGAAATGTTCCTTATGTAGGTATAAGATCCTTCTACAAGATTTGCATGATCTCTGTGTGGTCTCTTTGGCGTATCTTACATATCTGTGTACTGCAAAATTTGTACATAGAAGAAAAAAAATGATTGTGGAAGGACTGCTCTCACCAGACCCATACTTGGAAAAGTACAAGAAATCGGCTGAGAAAAGTTCCAAACACAAGGAATCAGAACCAAGGAAAACACCCTAAGATTCTTCAGGTCTGTTTTTTGGCATCAGAAGTCCTGAGGATCAATGTATCCTTGGTACATACACTGACATAGAGTTCTCCAGATCCAAAGGCTTTAAATCCAGTCTTAATTCAAGAGTCTCCAAAAAAGCAAGGGTCTTTACAAAAAACAGAACATGACCCACTCTCTCAACTTTCCTCAAAGATTGTTTATGAAATCTTTTAGGTCTTATAAAAGCACATCAAAAGCAGACTTAGATTGTCAGATGGGGAGTTTCCTTAAAATGCAGATTGAAATGGAAGTCATTCCTTCACCTTTGGCTTTTGAAGGCAGTTAGATCTATTCAGATAACTCCTGCATTATCAACATCCTTAGTGCACTTCTCAGTCCCAGTGGCATGGGATCTGACTTTCAAGCAGGGTCCTGCTGCCTCAGTGTAAACACTCCCTCTGGCATCAACTCTGAGGTGTATAGATCTGACAGATTTGACCCTGACATTTTCAGGGTTGACACAATCCTGGAGATGAGGACTTGAGCTTGAATCTTTGGCACTGTCCTCAGGACTGTCACTTGATGGTTTCAAAGACTCGCTGTTCAAGTAATCTATTCTGATTCCTTCCTTGGGACCCTCCACCTTGTGGCTTCTGGGGATCCGTCCTCTGCTTTGATCATTTTCCTAAAGGGAAGAACAGATCTGGGTGCTGAGGTGGTATCTTCAGATCTGGTGGAGGTTGGAATGGCCTTCCATGTGTGAATATCATATCTCCAAAGAGAGAGGAAGTTCAGTTCCCCTTCAAGTCATCTCCACCATATGACTCCCAGTCCATCTTGCCTGCCACCCATACAACTTCCATCCCATGAGACTCAAAGCTACTATTCAAAAGTAGGCTGAGTTCTCTGTAAAGTCAGGTGGCACCACGCATGAAGTACCATAAAGAGGGCATGCAAAAGGAAGCGCAATGATTCCTCTTCTAAGTTTTTAACTTCAGATACTGACTCAGGGGACTGAGAGGGATCCCCCTGTCCCCTACCGAATACATCTCTTTTGAAGACATCTTAGAACTTATACAGCAGAGAAGATCTTGGCCATTAACCCTCCCTGTTAGGACAAGGTATACTTTTTGAAGCTTATGGCTTAGTTCCATCTACTTCCTGGGTGGTCTTTCTAGTTGACAAGTTATTTGACTTAGCAGTTTGGAGGTCATGGCAGGAGCCCGATCTATGAGAGGTGGTTCCTCTGAAACCTGATAAAATACTTTGGTGTTCCCAAGGGCAGACAGCACTGGGCAGAATTCTCCTTACTAGACTCTTTCATTGTGGTGTCAGCTATGAAGAAAGAGCTGTCTGACAATTCAGCTTCTATTCATTTCCCAAGAAGGAGTTTAGGGTGGTCATGTTCTGAGAGGGAAGTTTGTGGCAGGGGAGGCCCCTTCATTGGATGCAAGCCCAGAAACTAAGACTCTGGGCACTTATACCTTAAGAGATATGAATTACTCCACACGTATAAATCAATTTCAGAGAGATGTGTCTCAGTAAGCCTTAACAACTTTGAAAACTACCCAGACATCGCAGTTCAGGAAACAACTGTAGACAATTTTGGTAATCATGTCTAGCATCACTAATCTCTTCATGCATAATGTGGCAGATGGTGAGACCAGGGCTGTCAGAGCTGTCACAGTAATGAGACACTAGGCATGACAGCTTATTTTTGATTTTTTAGTCCACTTCAAAGCTTCCTTCACCAATGCCCCCTTTGATGGATCTTCATTGCTCACTCTGTCAGTGAAAGAAAAGATGCAGAACTGCAAACAACATGGAAAGTCTCTCTCCTCTTGGGGAGATGTTCATGGTTTCTCAGAGAACATATAGCAGAAAGCAAAAGGGACCTCATTCACTCTGGTTTAGAAATTCTAGACATCAACAGTTCAAATCATGGTCTGACAGGGAAGGTTGTGGCAGGGAAGGCCCCTTCATTGAATGCAAGCCCAGAAGCTAAGATGGTCTTCAAAACCAGTGATATCTTGGGACCTTTTCCTACAAGTGACTACAGTAACCATAATCAGCTGCCTGACTGCTCCACTGTGGAAGCAATCCAGGATCATCTGTCCCTCTACCCAGCATTGTGGCAGGCCATCACATAAAACAAATGGGTCAAAAAGATAATATCCAGAAGCTACTCAATACTATTTTCCTAACTCCCTCAAGACCTAGACAGCCAGTGTCACATGCTCTACCTAATCAGGCCAAGGTGGTAGAAAGATTCACTTTTCTCCAATCCAGGCTGTTCCATCAGACCAGACAGGGTCAGCATTTTATTCAAAATTCTATATGGTTCCAAAGAAAACTCAAGACCTCTGGCTCATATTGGACCTCAGCATTCTAAACAAATATGTATGAAAAACTCAGTTCAGAATGGACACTGTGCATCTGATTCTGCCCTATCTCAGGGTCATCAAAATGAATGTGCTTATTGGACCTCTAAGAAGCTTATCTTCACATCAAGACTGCGAGTGAGTCTAGGAGGTTCCTTTGCTTTTGGATAGGAGACAGACATTACCAATTCTAAGCCTTGCCATTTGATTTCACCTCAACCCCTGGAGTGTTCATCTAGTGCATAGTTGCCATAGCAGCTCACTTACATCTCCAGGGATACAAAATCTTCCCCCTTTCTCGACAACTGTCTGTTAGCTGCCCCCTCTATGGATCCTCTCATAGTGACCAGGGATTACTTGCTCAGGTTGTGCCAGTCCTTGGGAATCTCCATAAGTCTTCAGAAGTCAAACCTTCAAACATTTCAGGGGATCATTTTCGTAGGATGTCTCCTGGACACTACATTGTCCTTGATTTACTTTCCAAGAGACAGAATTTAAACCCAGAAGAGAGAAGTGCAAGTCCTTCTTCAGAATCCTTCCCTTACTGCAGCAATGGTTCTCAGACTATTGTTACAGATGATATTGCCAATTGTAATAGACTTTCCACATTGTTATATGAGGATTTTACAGTGGCTCCTTCATGTGCAGTGGCCTCACCATGTGCATCCTCTGTCCAAATCAATTATAATGTCCAGCAGATGAAGGTGGTCTTCTTTGTGTTGCAGCAACTTCAGGATTACTGTCCTCTGGGTGTGATCTCTATCCAAACAGACCATATGTTTGTCATTTGGTATATCCAAAAGCAAGGAGGAACCAGATCCTACCCTTTATGTCGGGAAACAGTGAGGGTTTGGCAATGGGTGATGACCTCACACAACTTTTTCATAGCACCACACATTCCAGGAGTTTTCAGTTCCCAGTTACCTAACAGACAGGCTCAGCAGATCCCGTCTCATGCCTCATGAGTGGTCTCTCAATCTAGCAATAGCCAGTGAGATCAACCACTGAGTCATACCTTACTGTGATTTGATTTTTTTTCTTCCCTTTACAGCACTAAGTGCAGCAGTTACTTTGCCATGATCTCTTCTCAAGAAGAACCACAGACAGATGCTCTATCACAGCAATGGCTACCCCGGGCTTTTCTATGCCTTTCCACCCTTACCCCTAATATCCATTTTTTTACAGAATGCAATAAAGCGCACAGCCTCTATCATCCATTAGACAATGTGAGGTATTGCCAGCTATGACAGGAGAAGTAGGGCAGTTAATGTGTGCCCATATGTGCTTGTGGACATATGCCAGCATAGCTAGCTGGAATTTAGTAAATAATTATATGTTAATTGAATATCAAACTAATTTGTACAGATGTTTGTGTTGAAAATGTATTTGTAAAGTTGCTTTTGTTAAAAATGTATCAACAGTAGGTCCTGGGGGGCAGAAAAGAAAAATACATGCATGTAGTAACTGATTAAATGTATGGATTATAACTGTTGAAATGAATATATTGTAACAGAGGATACTGGAAAAGAAGAGGTTGATCACAGTCCAGCTGTAGATAACTTTGAAAAATGTTCTGAAATTAAATTACCTGGCTTAGATCATAAAGATTGTATGTTACAGCTCTCAGTGCAGCCAGAGACAAAAAGTCTGTACTAGGAAGCTTTCTGCATTGTCTTTGCAGTGAACTAATTGCTACTCTGGAAGGGTAGAAGTGTGAAATAGTTTTATTACTTCCAGAAGTGTAAACAGATCGGAGCAAAACTCTATGTGTGTGTATAATTGACGCATATGTGCTAAATCCTGGCAGTTTCTTACAATGGAGGTAGCATGAGAACCAGAAGTCAGATGACCAGATGTATGTGATGTTATTCCATAATCTAGGACAAAAATTATGTTTAATACTAGATGAGAGACAAGTCTCATTGCACTCTGTTTTTGGAAACTGACAAAGGAGAATCTGTCACCTACTTCATCTTGCCTTGCTCAAATAAGTGACCAGGGAATAGTAATTCTTTAGATTAGTCAAATACTGTTTTTTTCTGTAGCTGTATGAAGCTATTCATTTGTGTTATTTTAATATTTCCTGTGATTGAAACTCTGGTGTTTATTGTAAAATAGATATTTAGTATTTTCATGCTATTTTATTATTTAAGATTAAACCTATTTTAAACTTTTCATTATGGCTCTTCCTTTAGAGAATATTTTAATATTTGAGAGTACTCATATGTATCTGATGACTCTCCTGAAAGCCTTACTGCAGTGGCCAAGCATTATCATTTGTATTAATATTAATTTCACTCAGTATAATTGGGTACCCTTGTAACAACCTTAGAGTAGATGGTTTTGGAGTGTCTGGTGACAGTGTAACTACCTTATAGTCTGGGCAGAAGGATGCATATCTGGTAAATTTGTGCCAGCCTTTACCAGGTGTGTGTGTGTGTGTATGTGTGAAAATCAAATCTCCAAGCATATGTGTGTCAGCTGCTTGGAGCAGGAACACAAAGCACTGGTTTCACATAGATAGTGGTGGAGGACTTGGCTTGGACACTTGGCTGAGGACTCTACTCTTTAACTGTGCCAGTGGGGAGTCTTATTGAGGATCTTGAGAGTGAAGGAAAATCAACCCCCTGACTAAGTGTGTTCCCTGTGTGCTCTTGAAGGGAAGCTGTGCTTGAGGCAGAGAGCTGCATATGGAAATACTGGGTGTATCTGTCTTTGTTCCAAGTGAACATCCCTCTCCAGTGTCAGTAGTGAGGATTCAAGCTCCTTGTTTACTGGCCCAGAGTAGGGACGTCACAATCCTCATTTGGCCTAGACAGATTTGGTTTCCCCTTCTCAGGCCTCATCTCAGGGAACCCCAACCCTGGATTCTTGATCCAGTATAGGATCTTATCTCACACACTTTCAGGAAGTCTCATCCAGAACTTCACATCTTGACAATGTCTGCTTAGCTTCTCCAATTCCAGTAATGGTCAAAAATAAGTCCCTTTATTTTGAGATAGTCAGGATTTTAACTGCCTCACAGAAAGTCTACCTGCAAGACTTACCATTGTAAATGGAAGATACTTGTGCTATGGGTCACCTTATAAAACAATGAGCCTTTCTTAGCCCCGGTTTCTGACTTTCTGTACTTCCTTTCAGCTTTAATTGCGACTCTAGTTTCTGCACCAAGTACAGCTAGCAGCAATCTATAATTTTCGTGTGGGTCACCAAGAACACTATCTTGCTACTCATAAGCAATGTAAAGTTTTCCTCAGAGGAACCTATTTGCTCAGACTTTCTATCAAACAGACAGTCCTCCAATGGAATTTGAATATAGTCTTGGAAGCTTTGATGAAAACACCATTCAAACTAGCTTCTTCTGCCTTGTTAAAGTTCTTTTCCTGAAAAAAAAAACTATCTTCAATAGCTATTACTTTCACTAAAAGGATTTCAGAGCTTCAGGCACTGCCATTATCATCCCCTTCCTTAGTGTTCCTCAAAGATAGGAGATCATTCATATCTAACCTGCCCTTCCTTCCTAAAGTATCTTATTAGTCAACCATATTGCAACCTATTCACTTCCCAGTCTTCTTTCATAATCATTCTATAAGAGAAAGTACATTCTCCATACTCTGGACATGTATAGACAGTTATGCTTTTGCCATCATGGAACCAAACCCTTTAGAAAAGACCCTCTGTTATTTATTTCTTTGTATCTAACAAGTTAGGACAAAAAGTTGCTAGGGTTGCTCTTTCTAGGTGACTCTCAACATGTATCTTCTTCATTTATCCCTCACAGAACAGACATTTGACAAACAAGCATAGAGTACAAAACACAAAGAGCCAGCAAAATTGACTTCAAGAAAACTTTGTATTCACAAATACATACAGCAAACAAACCGGTTTCGGCTGGATAAACACAGCCTTCCTCAGTGTAAAAAGCACCAAACAAAAAGTATGCTGTTTAAATACTATATAGCCATTTCCCATTGGTTGAACATTCATAAATATTCATTAAGTCCCGGTGGGAATAAACCCCCTAACTTGATGATCCACTTTCTTTCTTTATTGTTTAGAATATTATGCCATTCAGTTTTATTCAAGCGATTCCCATGAATAACATCAATCACCATAAAATTAAACTCTGCAGTGGGATGCATTAAATGATGTTTATACAAAGCATTTGTGATTTTTTTGTGTTTAATATTACTCATATGTTCTGAAATCCGTGATCTTAATGGGCGAGACGTCTGTCCTATATAGAATGCTCCACAATGGCAAGTAGCAAGGTAAACAACCCAATCATTGCTACAATTGGCAAAAAAGCCTACATCATAAACCCTGGAGCAATTTCTACTAGAAAAAGCCTTAGCTGTAGTCACATATCTACAATTTGAACAATGACCACATGGAAAACATCCATGTAAGGCTTTGCCTGACAGTGTAGTCTGTTTGTGTAAAGGGAGTTTGCTGTCACAGCGCTTGTAATGATTGAAATAGGATTTCAAATTTTTTCCATTTCTATATGAGAAAGTACATCTGTCCGGAATAAAATTAACAATATTATAATCAGATTGAAGAATATTCCAGTTCCTATGAACACTATCCAACAAGCAGTTAGTGTTACGAGCATAGGTAGTAACAAATCTAAGTGTAGTTGATGTGGTAGCAGTGTTGTCCCTGTATTGAAGTAATTCTGACCTATCCATGTTATGTACCTGGTTTTTGGCCATTGTAATATTGCCAACTTGGTATCCTCGTTGTATGAATCTGTCCGTTAGATCCCTTTCATTCAAACAAAATGTATATGGCTGGGAACAGATACGTTTGGCCCTTATAAACTGTGATTTAGGAATGTTCCTAGTGATGTGTGGTGGATGGTAGCTGGAAGCATGCAGGACTGAATTGTATTGTGGGAACTTTCTATACATTTCACTCTCCAAGGTCCCATCAGGCAACTTATGTATAAGAACATCCAAAAATGTGATGTTCTTTTTGTCATGATGTTCAGTGAAAGTCAGTCCCCATTCATTTTTATTAAGATATGAAACAAAATCAGCAAGTCCAGATTCATTTCCCCTCCAAACCAACCACACATCATCTAGGTACCGTCTCCATATGTCCATATCATGTAAGAAGGTGTTTCTGGAAACATCATATATGATAATAGACTCAACATAAGCCATGAAAAGGTCAGCATATATGGGGGCAAAGGATGCCCCCATAGCTGTGCCTTTAATTTGCCAGAAACACAGATTTTTGTAATTAAATACATTACATGTAAGGACATATCTGGCCATATCAATCAAAAAGGAATTGAACAGTGGAGAATACAGTTTAGCAACATCTAACCAATGTGCCAAGGCTTTCAGTCCTGCCTGATGTGGTATATTCGTGTAGAGTGCACTCACATCTAATGTACATAAAAACCAATCAGGTTCAAGTTGTGTGTCTGATACTATTTGTAGAAAGTTAGTAGTATCCTTTAACCTAGATCTAATAAATGGTAATAGTGGTTTTAAATGTTTGGTCAAAAACATAGACAACGGCTCTGTAACATAACCCCTACCAGATACTATAGGTCTGCCCGGAGGATTATCAACATTCTTGTGGATTTTGGGTAAAAAATAGATA
The DNA here is from genome assembly GCF_019279795.1 of Protopterus annectens. NCBI lineage: Eukaryota > Metazoa > Chordata > Ceratodontiformes > Protopteridae > Protopterus > Protopterus annectens. The sequence goes on from NC_056726.1 coordinate 391,772,123, forward strand.
TATTGTGCACGAGAATCCACTATAGACAAATGTTGAAAAGTTTCATTGTTAATAATACCTCGATCCTTAGCATCAACAAGAAAACATTTTATACATTTAACAAATCTTGAAGTCGGATCGACAGACATATAAGAATAGTATCTAGTACCAAAAGCTGTCTCGAGCCTCCCTATCATAATCCGTCCAGTTTTGCACAACCACAGCCCCACCCTTATCAGCTGTAGTAATAACAATATCCTTATTATTCTGTAAATCAAATATTGCCTGTCTCTCCATAGAGGATACATTGTTATATTTAACAACAGCATCAGAACTGAAGTAGTGTAGATCTTTGAGCACACTATTTAGAAACAGGTGGACTGTGTCATGCATAGGTGGTACAAAACTGGATTTGTGGTAAGTAAATTTACCATGATCCACATTATAACCAGAATCACCAAAAAATAATCTAAGGTTAAGCAATCTGCAAAAATTAACCACATCTTGAGCAAGTGCATCTTCAGAAATCATAAACCCAGGTATAAAACTGAGACCTTTATTCAGAATGGAAATGTGTGTAGGGGATAGAACAAAATCAGACAAGTTCAACACATTGTTAGATTTTACATCATTCAATTTTTCAGAGCCATTGCTAATAGGCCTTGAATATTTTGAACCCTTCCGATGTTTGCGTCCCCCCCCGTCTCCGTTTATTTCTAAAGGGCCAACCCCAGGTGTTCTTTTGGGAGAGGGTGACCCCGATGCTGCCAGGGATTCGTTATCTGTACCAGACGATGTATCGTCACAAGATGAGGTGGTCCCATTATAATTTTTGCGTAAAATAGACCTAGGTCTTTTACGTTTCATAGTAGAAGCTGGAGGGTTATTAAACCTCACATGCTTGGTCTGATGCAAAAATGGATTTCCACGTAAATAATCTTCCTGGTCCCTATGGAATTTCTTCATTTTCCTAGATTTCAATTCAGCATCATATTTTTTAAGGTCAACTGCTACCTTATTCAGTCTAGCTTCAAATGAAGGTTCCTTTTCAAACACCTTAAGTTTGTCCGCTAAAGCCGTAATGCATGTAAGTCCCCTATCAATAGCCCTATTATGAAAATTTAACAATTCAATTACAAAAGCCATAGTGGCTTCCTGTTGTATTTTGGACCAATTTTTTGTCAGCTCATCATCCATACTATTGACATGTGGGACCGTACGAATACGTAATCCCCTAGGGGTAATGTTAGCAGTCTGATATGCCCCAAAAAAGCTTGCTGTGCCATACATTAGCACGCAATTGTCTGAGCTGCTTATTAAGGTCATCAATCAAGACTTGACACGATGACTCCGAACCACTCAATTCAGTGGGTTGAATATTCCCATTATTATTTTTGGCTAAACCAAAGACCCCTAGGTCATCTTTATCTGCAACCAAACCCGAAATAAGGTTCGATAAATCCATACTGATAGCCACAATATCAGAAGGTATATACTGTCAATATTGGTATCAAAACTGAACCAAGACAGTCCAATCAAAATAGTCTAAATATCAATAGCTGTCAATAATGGTTATTTATAAAAATAAACCACGACAACTCAAAACCACAATGGACAATAACAGCAAAAAACACCAAAAATAGTGTATAATAGCTGCGTCCACAATAATTACAGAAGAAACCAAAGGTCCAAATATAGATTAATACAAATCAGCCAAGTGTATAATATTGGGAAACCTTACCAGCATTAAGGCAGTGACGGACAAAAAAATTGGAGATACAATATATGCTGAATTTGAGATCCAAATGCCCTATCCAAATAAAGATAGCAGAATAAGTCCCAATGGGACCAGGACAGACAGTAATCCACTCTAAATAAATTGGGAAGATATAACATGTATGTTATTATTTACATAGTGCTATCAAACACTCAAACGCACTAGTTGTAGTATGCATATATATTAAACATACCCAGGCATAACACCACATGCTAATACTATACAGCTACTACCAAATATAAGGGTAATAAAGTGAAACCCTAAAAACCCATTGTTGTACTGAACCAGGATACTGTGATATTCGGTTCAGTATATCAAAAATATTTGAATCTAAAATTGAGACCCTGAAAAAATATTTAAAGAACCCCAATTGTAGATGTACCTGCAATCCTTGCAAAAACAGTAGCCTAACTATCAGTGAAACAATGAGCTAGCTATATTCATAGATAATGGTAACCTGAGATCCAAAATATCAGCAATATCTATCACATAACTGTCCTATGGCAAGTAATGATTGCTAAAAGAGGGCCCACATACATCCTATATAAAATATTGATTACATAGTGACATGGACCAAAAGTATAATAACAAAAACATCGCATAGATGATAGACATACATGCTCAGAAAAATTAGAAAACCAAAGATATAAATAGTGTACCGTGATGATAAATATTTGGTTACAAAATGAATACCAATGGGTAGATGTTACAACAATTGTTCAAAACAGAACTGCTTGAAACACTCAAAATGGCTCCCAGTTTTACCCAAAAGCCGAGTTGCATCAAGACCATGTCCATAAAGAAAGGAACCATATGGTATTCCCCATAACAGAAAATGTCCAGAAATGTGTTAGTCCTTGAAGCTGTAAATCGGGTTTATACACAACCTAACAGTCCAAACATCCAACCATGTTGCAAAAGAACTCCGAGGAAAAATAGTGTGGAAATATAAAAATAAAAATAAATTCCCTAGTCACTAGACCGGAAAATCAAACCCGTATGTAATACAAGTTATTTATAGATATTAAATGGCAAAAAAATTTGCCCATAATTCTACAATCCACCTATTTGCTTGAAAAAGTCCAACAGAACATTTGAACTGCTCTATATAACTCCCGCAATGAATACATATCAAAAAATATTGAATCCTGCACAAACAGTTACCAAGAAACACAAAAAACATTCCCCATAAAAGACAACTATGATTTGGTAATGCCCCGATCCTCACAAGAGTGTATAAAATGTCTAAATCATAAACAGTTCCTGCAATATGCGAGCGTCGTCACAATCGAGCCAACAAAGAGAAAATGGAGTATTGCAGCACAGCGAAAGTTAAATCATTATATATTCCACAGAACCCTCCAAATGCTTTCGCTTGTACTTGCGTATGATCCTTGTTCCATATACGCTAGATGTTAGATTAATCAGAGTCCTGAGTTGTACGAATATGTCCATACATCCACCAGCGTCAAGCAAAACTAAAAATGAATGCTCGATGACTCAACACTCATATTGCAGCCAAACGCCAATACCAGAGGATCCCTCTAAACATACAAATACTACCACCGCAAATCCCAAACTGAGTGGTAGATAAAATAAAGATGTGGATCAGTATTGGGAAAAAGAGCAAAACAACTAAAGGCTGCTGCAACGAATCCCTGTAGCAGCAACGAAGTCACAGGCCCCAGCAGGAAGTCAAGGAAGGAGTATCAGAAGGAAAAGTCCCCTGCACGTGAGCAAATGCCAGGCTCCACACAGAACAGTACAAAACACAAAGAGCCAGCAAAATTGACTTCAAGAAAACTTTGTATTCACAAATACATACAGCAAACAAACCGGTTTCGGCTGGATAAACACAGCCTTCCTCAGTGTAAAAAGCACCAAACAAAAAGTATGCTGTTTAAATACTATACAGCCATTTCCCATTGGTTGAACATTCATAAATATTCATTAAGTCCCGGTGGGAATAAACCCCCTAACTTGATGATCCACTTTCTTTCTTTATTGTTTAGAATATTATGCCATTCAGTTTTATTCAAGCGATTCCCATGAATAACATCAATCACCATAAAATTAAACTCTGCAGTGGGATGCATTAAATGATGTTTATACAAAGCATTTGTGATTTTTTGATCATTTGAAGCTAGACTGAATAAGGTAGCAGTTGACCTTAAAAAATATGATGCTGAATTGAAATCTAGGAAAATGAAGAAATTCCATAGGGACCAGGAAGATTATTTACGTGGAAATCCATTTTTGCATCAGACCAAGCATGTGAGGTTTAATAACCCTCCAGCTTCTACTATGAAACGTAAAAGACCTAGGTCTATTTTACGCAAAAATTATAATGGGACCACCTCATCTTGTGACGATACATCGTCTGGTACAGATAACGAATCCCTGGCAGCATCGGGGTCACCCTCTCCCAAAAGAACACCTGGGGTTGGCCCTTTAGAAATAAACGGAGACGGGGGGGACGCAAACATCGGAAGGGTTCAAAATATTCAAGGCCTATTAGCAATGGCTCTGAAAAATTGAATGATGTAAAATCTAACAATGTGTTGAACTTGTCTGATTTTGTTCTATCCCCTACACACATTTCCATTCTGAATAAAGGTCTCAGTTTTATACCTGGGTTTATGATTTCTGAAGATGCACTTGCTCAAGATGTGGTTAATTTTTGCAGATTGCTTAACCTTAGATTATTTTTTGGTGATTCTGGTTATAATGTGGATCATGGTAAATTTACTTACCACAAATCCAGTTTTGTACCACCTATGCATGACACAGTCCACCTGTTTCTAAATAGTGTGCTCAAAGATCTACACTACTTCAGTTCTGATGCTGTTGTTAAATATAACAATGTATCCTCTATGGAGAGACAGGCAATATTTGATTTACAGAATAATAAGGATATTGTTATTACTACAGCTGATAAGGGTGGGGCTGTGGTTGTGCAAAACTGGATGGATTATGATAGGGAGGCTCGGAGACAGCTTTTTGATACTAGATACTATTCTTATATGTCTGTCGATCCGACTTCAAGATTTGTTAAATGTATAAAATGTTTTCTTGTTGATGCTAAGGATCGAGGTATTATTAACAATGAAACTTTTCAACATTTGTCTATAGTGGATTCTCGTGCACAATATATCTATTTTTTACCCAAAATCCACAAGAATGTTGATAATCCTCCGGGCAGACCTATAGTATCTGGTAGGGGTTATGTTACAGAGCCGTTGTCTATGATTTTGACTAAACATTTAAAACCACTATTACCATTTATTAGATCTAGGTTAAAGGATACTACTAACTTTCTACAAATAGTATCAGACACACAACTTGAACCTGATTGGTTTTTATGTACATTAGATGTGAGTGCACTCTACACGAATATACCACATCAGGCAGGACTGAAAGCCTTGGCACATTGGTTAGATGTTGCTAAACTGTATTCTCCACTGTTCAATTCCTTTTTGATTGATATGGCCAGATATGTCCTTACATGTAATGTATTCAATTACAAAAATCTGTGTTTCTGGCAAATTAAAGGCACCGCTATGGGGGCATCCTTTGCCCCCATATATGCTGACCTTTTCATGGCTTATGTTGAGTCTATTATCATATATGATGTTTCCAGAAACACCTTCTTACATGATATGGACATATGGAGACGGTACCTAGATGATGTGTGGTTGGTTTGGAGGGGAAATGAATCTGGACTTGCTGATTTTGTTTCATATCTTAATAAAAATGAATGGGGACTGACTTTCACTGAACATCATGACAAAAAGAACATCACATTTTTGGATGTTCTTATACATAAGTTGCCTGATGGGACCTTGGAGAGTGAAATGTATAGAAAGTTCCCACAATACAATTCAGTCCTGCATGCTTCCAGCTACCATCCACCACACATCACTAGGAACATTCCTAAATCACAGTTTATAAGGGCCAAACGTATCTGTTCCCAGCCATATACATTTTGTTTGAATGAAAGGGATCTAACGGACAGATTCATACAACGAGGATACCAAGTTGGCAATATTACAATGGCCAAAAACCAGGTACATAACATGGATAGGTCAGAATTACTTCAATACAGGGACAACACTGCTACCACATCAACTACACTTAGATTTGTTACTACCTATGCTCGTAACACTAACTGCTTGTTGGATAGTGTTCATAGGAACTGGAATATTCTTCAATCTGATTATAATATTGTTAATTTTATTCCGGACAGATGTACTTTCTCATATAGAAATGGAAAAAATTTGAAATCCTATTTCAATCATTACAAGCGCTGTGACAGCAAACTCCATCTACACAAACAGACTACACTGTCAGGCAAAGCCTTACATGGATGTTTTCCATGTGGTCATTGTTCAAATTGTAGATATGCGACTACAGCTAAGGCTTTTTCTAGTAGAAATTGCTCCAGGGTTTATGATGTAGGCTTTTTTGCCAATTGTAGCAATGATTGGGTTGTTTACCTTGCTACTTGCCATTGTGGAGCATTCTATATAGGACAGACGTCTCGCCCATTAAGATCACGGATTTCAGAACATATGAGTAATATTAAACACAAAAAAAATCACAAATGCTTTGTATAAACATCATTTAATGCATCCCACTGCAGAGTTTAATTTTATGGTGATTGATGTTATTCATGGGAATCGCTTGAATAAAACTGAATGGCATAATATTCTAAACAATAAAGAAAGAAAGTGGATCATCAGGTTAGGGGGTTTATTCCCACCGGGACTTAATGAATATTTATGAATGTTCAACCAATGGGAAATGGCTATATAGTATTTAAACAGCATACTTTTTGTTTGGTGCTTTTTACACTGAGGAAGGCTGTGTTTATCCAGCCGAAACCGGTTTGTTTGCTGTATGTATTTGTGAATACAAAGTTTTCTTGAAGTCAATTTTGCTGGTTCTTTGTGTTTTGTACTGTTCTGTGTGGAGCCTGGCATTTGCTCACGTGCAGGGGACTTTTCCTTCTGAAACAAGCATAGAGCTCATTCTACCAGGGCAGTAACAACCTGTACTGCCTTCTTCAGATGTTCTTTGAAAGATAATATTTGTGAAGCTGCCACTTGTTCCTTCATGTACACATTCATCAAGCTCTCTAAGTTGGATTGCATTTCCAGAGCTATGACATCCTTTGCTGCCTCTATCCTGAAAGGTCTCCTGTCATGATGTAACACAGGATATCAGGTAACCTGGGATTCTGACAGACAGAACTGAATGAACAGGATAGGAAAGTTATGTACTTAATCATAAAGTGGTTATGTAAAATCTTACCATAATAGTAGATGTCCTTTCCTTCATTGTTGCAGTATTTCTAATTTAATGGGATTCCCTGCTTTGGAAGCCCAAAGTTGGCCAGCATACCAAAGCTTGCTGTTGCTTTAAGGCACGCAAACATCACATGTATGCTCCTTGCATTTTGTAGGGCATAAAGATAACATTTGGACATACCATCCCCAGAACTGATTGCCCAGTAGGAACCCAGTGTAAGGAAACCCAGGAGGTAACCAGTACATCCAGGTAGGAAAAGGACCAGGGGGAAGGAGGGAGAGAGTGAATACTGCAACAGTGAAAGCAAGGACATCTACCATTATGGTAAGATTTTACACAATTGTACTATGTCCTTACATACACTGTCACAGTATTTATGACTTATGATAGAGTGCCAAAGCTCAAGAAGAAACTTCGGAGTTGGAAGGAGTGGTAGAGCCCTATAAGAAGCCGTGAAGAATGGCCCTAGCAAAATCTGCTCTAGCTCTAGAGATACCATCCAACTTGTAGTGCTTGATAAAAGTAGGCACAGAAGTCCAGGTAGCTGCTTCAAGAGTAAAATTAGTATCTAAGCCCTTAAAAAGTACCAGAGGAAGCCACATCTCTTTAGAATGAGCCCTTACAGAAAAAGGAAGGCTTTTAGCATGAAAAGTATAACAAAAAGAAACAGCCTTTGAAATCCAAGAAGAAATAGTTTGCTTGGATACAGCTAATCCTAAGGACCTGGGATGAAAAGAAACAAACAACTGATCAGATTTTGTAATAGCCTTAGTCTTATCCAAAAAACATCTGAGTTGTCTATGCATGACCAAAGTATGTAGCACCCTCATACTGTCAGATTGTGGAGAAAGTAAAAAAGTAAGCAAATGAATAGACTGACTAAGAGACAACTCATTAACCATCTAGGTAAAGGCCTTCATGGGTTTAATTATCATATTCTATAAAAGTCTCTGAGAAGAATGAGTTTTATAGTTTCAGGATAGCTATATGAGCAGACTAACAGAGGGGAAGGAGGTAATGGTCTTAAAACTAACTATGAGATGAGTAGTATTTAATGCTAGACCTTGGGATAACAAGAAGAGGGATGTTAGTCAGGGTTGGTCAAGGGCATAGCCAGTGGGTTTTAAGGTATATTTTGAGTTCCTTTTTGAATAGTGGAGTAGAAGAAAGAGATGTGAGTTCACTAGGAAGTAGGTTCCAGGTTTTTTCCACAGTGTTAGAGAAAAGGGAATCCCCTGCTTTGTTGCTGGGTTTTTGTCTAGATACAAGTTTATTTGCTACTGCGGTGGTGGTGCTGTGGTAGCGTTGTCGCCTCACAGATAGACGTTGCCCGTTTGATTCTCAGTTAGAGCGTCTTCTGTGTGGCGACATGCGTAAATGGGTGTTCCTTCATTGAAGGTTGTGTGTTAGGCCCGGCAAGCCAGCACGTAAAAATCTACTGCCAATCATTAGCGGGCCGGAGTTCCGCTGTAGCGACCCCTAACCGGGAAAAGCCGAAAGACACAAACAAACAAACCAGTAGTTTATTTGCTGAGTGTAGGTTTGTAAGGTTTTTATATGGGATGATTAGACTTGTGAGTATTGGTGTCTTGCATGGATGATAAAGAGTCTTATGGGCAATAATAAGTTGGTGGAATAGAATTTGATCATGCAGCTCCAGCCAACCCAGTTGTTTCAGATTTTGGCAGTGGTGGGTTCTAAAAGGGGAGCCAGTTGCAAATCTGGCAATGTTATTTTAGGAGGTTGCCAGCTTGTTGAGATTGCTTTTAGAAAGATTAGTGTATATAGGAGAGGCAGAGAAGAGAGAAGGGATAAGGTGGGTGTGGGCAATAGTAGTTCTAGCTATGGGGGTAAGGAAGGGTTTAATTTTATAGAGTGAGCCTAGTTTTCTGTTAACTGACTTTATTGTGGTGTTGATATGAGCGTCATAGTTAAGGTAGTGGTCTATTATTACTCCTAAGAGTTTGGTGGTAGTGTCAGGCGATATGACTGTGCCATTATTAGATTTGATAGTGAAGTCAATAGGGGTAGATTTTTGTGTGGGAGTAAAGAGCAATAGTTTAGTCTTCTTGGGGTTAAGGAGGAGACAGCACTGTTAGAACCATTTTTCTACTAATTCAAAGACATTTTGGGTAAGGGACTGCAGTTCAGATGGTCCAGTAGCAGAACATATTAATGTACAGTCATCTGCATATTTTATGCATGTAGCTTGAGGGATATTTACATTTAGATCATTAAAAAAATTTGAGAATAGAAGAGGGCCTAATATAGAACCTTGGGGTAAACCAAGGGTGATGGGAAGGTGGTTAGATTATTTTCCCAAAGCACTACCTGTTGCCTGTTAGCTAAGTAGGACTTGAACCACAATAGTGCATGTGTATCAAGTGAAAGGGACTTAAGTATATTCAACAGTAGCTGATGGGTGACCATGTCAAATGCTTCTGAGATCAATGATGGTTGTGGAGAAAAGGGTGCTTTTGTTAATGTGGTCAGAAAATGATAGGAGGGGAGTGGTGGTGCTGTGGAAAGGTCTAAAGCCATGTTGTGAGTTAGCTAATAGGTTATTTTAGAGACGGTGGACTAACAGTTGATGGTGGATGCATTTTTCCATAATTTTAGCTAAGGGAGAGAGTAGGGCAATCGGACGAAAGTTTGACAGTTCTGTTGAATTACCACCTTTGTGTAGGGGGATTATATGGGAGAGTTTCCAAATGGATGGGATGGTACCTTCTGTTATGGTTCTATTTATTAGGATAGAAATAGGATACGCTATAACATTTGCTGTGATTTGGAGATATTTGGCAAGTAGTAGGTCAGCAGAGTGGGTAGATGGTTTGAGTTTGTGAAGAAGGGTACAGATGAGGGATGTAGGAACAGGTTGTAGTTGAAATGTAGGCACTAAGTTAGTTGAGGAGGAAGGCAGATTGGAGGATACAGGAGGCAATGAGTTAGCAAGTGACTGGATAGCATCAGTAAAGAAGGTATTAAAGGCATCGGCAATTTGTTTGGGAGTCTTATGGGCTATTCCTGATGGGGTTGGTGTCTTTGAGTGGCCTGGATGCAGGAGTCTATTGATACCTGTCCAGAACTTTTGTAGTTTGTGCAGGTTAGTTTGTTGAAGTTGATAGTAAAAGTTTCTAGTATTGATGTTTAAGTAGTATTTCTAAGCTGTTTAAATTTTAAATGATCAGCTGGGTCTTTAGAATGCCATTTGGCCCAAAATTTGTTTCTAAGTTGAATTTTTTGCTTAGGTTCCTTAGTTAGCCATGGAGCAATTCTTGCCCTGATCTGAAGAGTACAAGTAGGAGTATGGTAGTCCAAGATTTCCAAGAATTTGGAGTTGAAGTATGTCACTGCGTCCTCTATCTGGAGGTGTTTTAGGGGTGACCAATCACACACACTAAGTTCACTTTGGAAGCTTGCAGGGTTAAAATGTTTATTGGAACGAGTAGTTCTGTAAGTGTCAGGGTAGGGAATGCTAGTTTTTTGTCTAATTATATATGTTAGTGAGTGATCACTAATGTCATCTGGTAGGGTGCCTACTTTATATGTTGGGGACTGAGTATTTGTTAGAATCCAATCTAAGGTGCTTTCTTTATTAGTAGGTTTGTGGATTCTGGTAGGAGACGAGATAGTTTGGGAAAAGCCATGTAGATTTATGTGGTTAGTAGGGTTATCAGTATTACAGCTATTCCAGTCTATATTAAAGTCACCTAGCACTATGGTTTCTTGAGGGAAGTTTGTGGAGAGCCAGCTAAGGATATTTTCAAGGGTGGTGATATTATTACCAGGAGGAAGATAGGAGCATATAATGTAGATGGACTTACAAGTGTTAAGTTGAAGTTTAGTGATAAGAGTTTCAGTATTGGAATCAGTAGGTGGGTATATATCTAGTGGAGTAACTTGGAGCCCAGTTTTATATATTATGGCTACGCCCCCACCCTTCTTGGTCAGGTGATCTAATCTCAAAATATTGTATCTTGGAGGGGTGATTTCATAGTCTTGGGTACTGGTTTTAGCCATGTTTCAGTTAGGCATAAGATGTCAAATTCATGTACATCTAGGAGAGCATGCAGGTGAGTCACTTTATTGTTTATGCTTCGTATATTAAGGTGAGTTATAAATAGGGAGTTAGGAGGCATTGTAGGTGAATAAAAGGTAGAGGGAGAGGGTTTAACTGGGTTAGTGGGGCAGTTATTGGTGGGGCCAGGGTTGGGATGAATGTCACCATCCAGTAGGAGGTGTTGAAAAAGTTCTTAAGATGTAACTGATTATCCCACTATAACTTCTACATCCGGCTCAATTTTGGGAAGATGTATTTGGCTTTGTAATCAAAACCATCCTGAAGATATTAGTTCTGAGATTTAATTTCTCCCATAGATATGGAGAATTTGTTTGGCCCTTCTACAGCTGAAGTACTGAAGAAGTTTGATTAGAAGGGAATCTGATACAATGAGTGACTTAGATATTCCAACCTGCTCATTTCAAACCAAATAATAGCTCTACCCTCAATCTTCCACCCCTCTCATTTCAAATCAAATAATAATTCTCCCCTCCCCTCCCCTCCTGAGCTTCCTTTTCCAGTAAACAGTTTAAACAGCAAGGAGCCAACATCTCCCTTTATAGCATCAGACAGTCTCAGACAGTGGGGTTCTGGGTGTAGTCTAACAGGGATATGCTTAGCAATGGGAATTCCTTTATTTCTTTTCAGTGAATCCCTCCTTGCCCAGGGACTCAGATTTCTCTTTCTCTTTTTCCTCCCATTTTACACATATGCTGTGTCAGGGAGTCATGGAACCAATGCCTATCAACCTTCTAGGCAAAGGTTATTATTCATGGTTATTCCTAGTCCCAAACTAAAAATGATCCTAAAGGCTAGTACTGGATCTTTCTTCTTTAAATCTTTTTTATCAAGGAGTTATCTCATCAAAATCTTGTACCTTTGATTTGTCTAACCTTCATGGTAGAGCTGGACTTACAGTATTCTAACAGCACATTCCTTTTACCAAGCATTTGAAATGTTTCTTAATATTTGGTGTGTCTGGCTCACATTATCAATTCTCTGTTTTACCCTCTGGACTCTTTGATGTAACACAGGAATTCATATAATGCTTATCTCCCGACATTGCTTATTGCAGGTACTTTTTCCAGCTGTCAAATTCTTTAGTAAGTGTTCAGGAACTTCTATTCAGTCTGTAGTTTCAAATCAATTTGCAGAAGTCTTCTTTTATCCTGACTCACAGAATGAATTCCTGAGATGCATGTTAGACTCAGCCTTTGGAAGGGCCTCCCCAGATAAAGTAGATATGTTTCAGCAGTTTTTCCTGAATTTCCAAAGCATAAACCAAATAACTGCATAGGAGTTTCTCAATGTCATAGGGTACATGACATTGATAATAATCATGCTGCCCTTTGTCAACTACACATGAGGAAACTACAATGATCCTGTTCATCCCATCCATCCAATCCGACTTATGGCTCCTTGAGCCACTTGTTGGATCCAAGATGGCTAAACTAGTGCATCAGCCCCTAGCTGCTATAATTGCTTCCTACCCACAGTGCACTTCAGATGAGGTTTCATCAGATTTCATTTACTGCCTCTGTGTTCAGACGTGATTGTGATCTTCTGCAAGGTAAGTGTTACATTTGTTATAAAAATTATTGAAGACTTTGTCTTCTAGAATTTCTTCCACTAGTTTTACCATTTCTGTAGAGTTTTTTTGTTATTCTATCAGTTTGAGAGCTCATTTTCATACTTTGTGAGACCTGTAAAACCATGGATAAACTGTTGGCCACCTTATAACCCCTTTCTAATATGTCCACGTGCCTAGTGCCCATCATGGCCTATGGCATATCAAGAGCAGCTCCACTGATATTGCTATATGCTGGCACTCCTGGATGCATCTCTGTGATTTTGCAGAGCATTTCGGATGTCCTTCATCAATGTCTCTTATGACTTTTTGGACCAAAAGTAAAATAAACTCTTGTCTAGAAGTGAACAAGATGACAAGTCCTTGTCTGCCATTGGGATCTGCTTTTATAACCACCAAATGACTTTTTCTAGAAAATAGAAAGGTGGTAAGAAGCTTTGGTCCCATAAATTGTAGGGTTTTACACCTGACACTTCTGATGATGGGCCCTCCAGAGGCTGGGGGAATAATCATAATGGACATCACTCTGGTGGCAGAGGTGGTTCACAAAACTAAGGGTTTTGGGGCCTCTTCATAGACAAACCCTGCCAGCATTCCTGAAGGGTTGCCTGACTGCTGTACTTTGGAGGCAGCCGGGGCCACCTATCTCTGCACCCCCCAGTCTGAACAGCCATCACCAAAGATATTTGGGTGAAGAGAATAATCACCAGAGAATGTTCATCATTCCCAGTGCCTCAGTGGCATTTAGGGTTATGATTGAGGAAACCCAGTACTGACCAGCTTTCAAAACCTCATACTCCCCTCCCTCTGATTTACTGTGACATTTGGCTGAGCATATTCTGAGAAGGAATCTTTCAGCTGTCACTGGAAATGAATGTTCAGTCTTTTTCTGCCATCCAAAGAAAAAATTCCTCTGGCTCTTTACAGGATCCAGTACTGAATTTTCCAATTCAATGCTCAGAAAAATTCCATTTGGGGACCTCCTTCCTCTCTTTCTGTTAGATTTATTATTCTATTTCTATTTTTATATTTTTAAATAGATATTTAAATTTTGATATTTTATTTCTGTCAAAGTGTGCAGTAATGCCTGTGGGAATTTCTGTTTAGCAATGTTTATTTGGCTTCTGTCTTTGACAGTTTTGTCTCAGAAGTGCAGTGTGTATTTGTGCTTTGAGACACTTTGGGGCTCCATTGTGCAATTAGAACCACAAATTAAGCACTCCTGTCTTTACAGTTGTTAGTATGCTTTATTTTTATCTTGTGATGGGAAAAATAGTGCAGAAGTTGTTTTTTTGTTCAGCATTTATACATTATTTACAATATGTATATCTCTGCTCTGTGGATTTGTAACACCAGATTTTGATTTTACTGCTAAAGAAGTTATTTGAATGTGTTGTGGGGATTTTATTGTCTCCGACAAGAAAATATAGTTTAAATTGTTATCAAATGTTATTTTATGACAGTTTAATGTGATTACAGTGTGTGGAGCTATTTTTAACACTGGGCTGGCACATTGGTTGCTTTGGGTTTCAACTACATGTACTGGAAACACTTCAACTTTTGTCAATTGTAAAATAATTCTAAACACATTTCATTCTGTTTTTGTGGGAAATTATAGAACAGTTTGCCAGAGTTTTGTTGTGTGGGGTAATATTTATTATTAGAAACTGTAAGTACATATTGTGATACATTATCCAGTACTGTCAGTTTATTATTCTGGCTGGTGTTCTCTCCCCTGACTTGATGGATCCTAAGCCTGCCCCCCATGTGGTTGCACCTAAAAAAATAAATAAATAAAGGTATACCTCACCTTGTGGTTAGTGATTCTGTCAAGACCACTGCTCAGCCTGCAAACCACTTGCCTTTTTCCCCATCAGCATCTAGTGTTGCTTTGCCAGCCACTATGGAAATGAGTTTAGACATATCTTCCAGAGCTGTTCCAGTACCTGGCACAGGTGTGAGAGAACTAAACCAGAGTAGTCCAGGGTAAGGGACCCCTTGCCAGGCATAGTCTGTCCCTAGATATTTTATCTAGTAGTGAGGTTCACAAGAAAAGGAAATATAAGTTTCATCATCATCAACCCCCTTTTCTGCATTTTCTACGTGGGGGTCAGGGTGTTATGTCAACTATTGCCATCTCTCTCTCTATTCAGTGCCACTCTCCTACCTTCTTTGACACTCATGCCTGCCTGTCGCAGGTTTTTTCTCATACAATCCATCCACCTCTTTGCTGGATATCTTTGTTTCTTCTTGCTTTCTTCCTGTCTCTCCCAAATCTTATTCACCATATTGTCTTCTGTTTTTCCTGCACATGTGCTCAAACCATCGTAATTTGTTCTGTTTCACCTTTTCTGCAATTGGAGCTACTCTGGTTTCTGTTCTTATACCCTAATTTCTTCATCAGTCCCACAGTATGCATCCTACCACCTGTTTCAGGCACATCATCTCCATCTCCTCTAGTTTTCTCAACTGCTCTGCCTTTTCTACCCAGGTTTCTGTACTATACAGTAGTGGTAGTAGTTGCACTGCTGTTTTGTACACCTTACTTTTCAGCTTCTTTGGCATTATTCTGTCATACACTACCTTGACACTCTGTGTCAATTGGCTGCATTCCCTCTGATCCTAGCTTTCACGTCTTCATTCAGACTTCTCTTCTCCTCAGCCACCCTACCAATATACTTGAAGATGTTAACCTGCTCCACTATTTTCTCTTCTGTCTCAATTCTCATCTTCTTAAGATGTCTCCTGTTTGCTGCCATTACAACTGTGTTATGTGCACTCAGTTTCATCCCATGTTCTTTCAGTTTCACATTCGATTCCTCTATCCTTTGCTGAAGTTCTTGCTCAGAGTCTACCTGTAATGCCACATCATCTGCATACAGCAACTTTTTTGATCTGTCCCCTCTGATCTGTTTGCTGATGTAGTCCATCACCAGTATGAACAGCAGTGGGCTCAAAGCTGAACCCTTATCCACACTTCTCCTACTGGGAACATCTCTTTGAGACTGAACACTGCTCATACTTGAGTCACTGGGTCCTTGTACATAGCTTGCTTTAGTTCTACCAATGTTTCTGGGACTTTGAACCACCACAGGACTGCTCAAATCATCTTTATTGGGACCTTGTCATATGCCTTCTCCAAGAGGAATGTCCATTTGGACTCTTGACTCATCTCTAGCTTCTACGTATCTATATGTCACGCTGCAAACATTAGGTTAGTTGTGCTACAACGTGATCTGAATCTGAACTGCTAATCTCATTTCAACTACGTTGCATATCCGTTTATCAATCACCCTCACCAGAACTTTTATGCAATGTGGCAGGCATTACATACTTTTGTACTGCCCACAGTTGTGAAGGTCTCCTTTGTTCTTGAATACTGGCACTAGTATACTTATTTTCCAGTGAATGGGAAATGCCTTTCTCTCCACACTGCTATAAATACCCTCAGGAGCCATTTCTCCCCTATCTCACCCAACATCTTGATTGTATCTGCTGTGACTTCATCTCAGCCTGTTGCTTTACCTGACTTCATTTTCCTTAGTGCTGTTCTTACTTCTTCAATGGTGGGCTCCTTCTTGTCTCTCACTCTAGGTGTGTCTGGGGCAGTGCAGCTCCTATAGGGTTTTCTTCATTCAGAAACTACTTGAAGTACTCCTTACATCTGTCTTTAATGTCCTGTGGACTGGTGAACAGGTTGTTGCTGGAATTCCTTATGAATGGCATCTGACTCTCTTCTTTATCTTTCAGTTTTTGCCTTGCAACTTGATATAGCTTCTTTTGCCATCTGCTGAGTCACTTCCAGAAGCTGGTAGGGTGCTTTTGATACCTTATTCTTTGCTACTGCAACTCCTTTATTTGTCTCATACGTAGCCAACCAGCATTTCTTCCTACCCTGGTTTGTCTTTTCTCTCTCCCAAATTTTCCTGCACTCCTGTTTTCTTTTGATGAATTTGATGAATTCCTGGACTTTTGCATTCCATCACCATATTTCCTCATGTACCTTGTTCCCATACCGGGCTCACCTGCATGTCTGTTCTGTAGTCTTCACACATGGTTGTTTTGCATTAATTCATCATTCATGCCTAAAGTTGTTTCTGAATTTACCTTAACTCAATTGAGCAATCTACCCATGTTCTATCCCATTCCAAAAGGCAAGGGAGAAAAGATTCTACATACTTTGGATGCACACGGACAGCTCGGATACTACCTTTACAGAACAAACCCCTTTAGGAATGATGAACAGCAGTTTTGTCTCCTATACAGGGAATAAGGAAAGTCAACCTGTCTCTAAGCAAACTATTGAATGATAGTTGTCCTCTGCTATTGTTTTCTGTTACTCCTACCATGGTACATCTCTTCCAGGCAAGACTAGTGCCTTATTCTCTTCTCAAGGACGTAGCGAGGCCTACTCAGTGTACTCGAGTGAGTGCATTTATTTTCTAAACATATCTTAGAAACTTTATGGATCAAACAGCACAGAATGTTTAGAACTGTGTAAATTAGTGTATACTGTATAATACTATACCAATAATGCTTGCATAATAAGAATGAGCTTCTAAAACTAGCCTTTTTATGGCTATAATTAGCAACAACTGAAGAAACTGTATAATTTTCTGAAGTATATTAGGGCAGCATTTTGAGGGTTGAGTAAATTTTGTAAACGAGAGAAGGGTGGTGAGGGCAGCATAATAAGGTTTGAGTACAAAATATAAATTTCAGGCTATATCCCTGCCTCTTCAGCAGCATATTGAAAAGAGGTGGACTCTAGAAGCATTCTAGAGGCAGCAACCTAGTCCTCTGTTCATACATCTTAAAGCACTACAAACTGAATTCCTTTTCAAGGTCCAGAGCAGGCTTTGCTTGGACCATTCTGCAGTGGCTCGTGGATCCTTGCTTCCACCTCCCAGGTAGAGCAGTAAGCTTTGGGAGTCTACCCAAAATGCCACTGAGGCAGTGGGAATGATGAGCATAGTACAGTTGTGTAAGTCCTACTTACCTGTAACAGTAGATGCTAGAATGACTCACTGCATCAATGGCAGTACCCATTTGTCATCCCCCAGATTCTGCATAGTTGAGGTGGGTTTTTAACCCTCTTTAATCCTGTTGCTGGATTTGGTTGTTATATGGTATTGTGATTGGCTGCAGATTTACTCTTGCTAGATGGTTCTGGCTTCAGGTAAATTTCTCTCCTTCTTTGTGGTAGTGAAAAAGCCCAAACACTCACTTCCTATAACAGCTGAAAGGCTTCTCTCTCCAGATATGCTCAGCTAATCAGCTGTCACAGGAAATGAGAGGGATGGTAGTCTGAGCTTTTGAAAGCTACCTTGACAGATAATCCAGAATGCCACTGAGACAGTAAGGAATTCAAACATCTACTATTACAGGTAAGAAGGACTTATGCAAATATTCTTTCTTATACAGTTATTCGTATTTTCTTAGATAATTACTAGGCTAGCTACCTCTGTGGGCCATTTTAAGCCTTGCTAATTTTTTTTCCGAATGTGAGAATCAAACCCTGTACTTTATGTTTATGAGTTAAACACCTTAGCTTTTACACCAGTCCCCAGCCCCTTATTACTCTGCAGTCTTGGTCAGTTAGTGTATGTTGAAAGGAAGCAATAAAAAATAAAACCAAGTAGTAAACCTCATGTTGACCTTTTCATTCTTCCTCATTGTATGGGTTACGGATCTGACTTGGCTGCATTCCACAGACTTCAGATCCAACTCCTGAGCTCCTCGTTCTACCCACAATGCCCTAGACCACCCCAATATACCAGATCTTGTTTGCCTCCATCTCACATGGACAAGAACCCTTTCTCACATCATTTTTCAAAGCTATTTCAAGTGTTTTGTACATGTCTTTTTTCATTAGAAATGTCTCTCTCTTTATTTATTTACTCATAACTTTAAATATACTGCTATAGTTCCTCCTGAAGGGCTCCCCGACTATTCACCTCTGCAGGCAGTTAGGACACACTTGTCCTTGCACCCAGATGCCTGGGCTGCCATAAGAAAAGATTCTTGAGTGCTAAAATTAAAATCCAGATGTTATTTCATACCATTTTCTCCAGACACGCACTTCCAAAATAAGAAAGCTTCACGACATCCCTCCCAGTCAGGGAGAAACTGCAGTTCAAGAAATTCAGAAGCTGCTGGACAAAAGCTTCATCTAGGAGGTTCCACCAGACCAGAGAGAATTCGGAACTTACCCGAGGTTCTTTTTAGTGCCTATTAACCCTTTAATGACAACTACAGAGGGAATTTCAGACCCCAAGAAATCTGGAAAGATTAGGCTGAGACCAATTTTGGATCTAAGCAATCTGAACCAATATGTGAGGAAATCAAAGTTCTGAATGGTCACAGCTCAGTCCATTCTACCTCTTTTACACAAGGACAATTGGA
Organism: Protopterus annectens; assembly: GCF_019279795.1. Taxonomy (NCBI): domain Eukaryota; kingdom Metazoa; phylum Chordata; order Ceratodontiformes; family Protopteridae; genus Protopterus; species Protopterus annectens. The sequence continues at coordinate 391,791,245 of NC_056726.1, forward strand.
TGTGGTCAATTGATCTTCAGGGTGCGTACTTTCACATCAAAATCAACAGATGGTCCTGAAGATAGTTGTGCTTTTGGTTGGGAGCCAATCACTATAAATTCAGAGCCCTACCATTTGGACTCACCACAGTCCCCGTGGTGTTCACCAAGTGTATAGCAGCAGTAGCAGCTCAACTGAGACTGCAAGGGTTCTGAGTGTTTCCATACTTAGACTACTGGTTCCTTGCCTCCCCAACCAAGCATCTCCTAGAACAGTCCAGGGACTATTGTTCCAAATTTGCCAGACACTAGGCATTAGAGTCAGCATTTCCAAATCCAGACTTTTGGTACAGATCCTGCAGTTCAACAGTGCTCTTTTAAACACAGTAACTCAGATTACTTCTCTGCCTCCTCATCACATAGGTACAATCAAGTCCCAGGTTCAACAAATTCTTTCTCCTCCTGCTCCTCCTGCCAGACTTGCTCTTCAGGCTCTAGGTTCCATGGCAGCATCTACAGTATTAGTCCCATTAGCACATTCCTATAGGCATGTTCTTCAATGAACTCAAGCTTTTCAGTGGTCTATTCTTCGACAACCTCTATCCTTCCCAGTCAAACGTACTCTGGTATGCAGAAACCATTTTCACTGGTGGATCGATTTGAATGGCATTTATACAGGTTGCCCCTTTGTTCTGTCTCTCTTAGTGGCCACGTTGATCACAGACACCTCTCAACTTGTGGGGGGGGGGGGGATTTCTTGAGAAGGACAGTCCAAGGCACATGGTCTCCCAAGAGACCAATTTGCACATCAGTGTCGTAGAGATGAGAGCAGTCCTACTAGCATTGCAGGCATTTCAGGATGTTCTCAGTCTGGGGACTATTGCAATTCAAACCAACATGTCTGTGGTCTGGTACATCAACACCCAAGGGGGAACTCAATCTTGCCCCCCCTGTCGAGAAGCTATGAGAGTGTGACAAAGGGCAATCTTCTCCAACTGCTTTCTAGTGGCAATGCACATTCTGGAGAAATCCAACGTACTAGTAGACAAACTCAGCAGGTCCATTCTGATACCTTACCAGTGCTTTCTCACTTAATCAGTGGCAGAGAACATTTTCCATTGTTGGAGACAGCCTTGCTATGATCTTTTTGCTTCTCCCCACAACAACAAAAGCAGCAGGTACTTTGCCCTGATCCTCCCTCACGGGAAGGCACTGAGAGATGCTATAGTCCACGTTTGGCCCTCCAGCCTCCTTTATGCCTATCTCTCAGTACCCCTGATTCTGAAACTCAGTCACTTGAAGAGCTCAGTTATGCTTGTTGCTCCCTTTTGGCCCTGCCTTAGTTATCTTCCTTGGATACTGGACCCCAGTCCAGACCTTCTGTCACATCCCTCGGGGGATAAAACATCCCAGTATCCCAGCCCTCAAACTAACTGCATGGTTTCTCCAGTTCCATTAATACCTAGACAGTCCAGGATTTCTTCCCAGGTTAGTCATATACTTTTGTCTTTACAGAAAGATTCCACTAAGAGGATTTACAAGAGTAAATGGAAAAGATTCTCAATTTGGGTCCTGAGAAATGAGATTGCTCGTTTTACTGCACTTTTCATTCTGTGTTGAATGTTTTAGCTTTTCTTTTTAAAGAAGGTGCTGGTGTTTCCATAATCAAAGACAGATGGCAGACATCAAATTTTCACTCAGAAGACAATGCTTCTTCCTTGGCTGCTTCCAAGATGTGCAAGGCTTTCCTGAAAGGCACCTCCTTGCTAGGACCTCCAGTGAAAGATATGTCATCTGCTTAGAATTTAACAGTAGTACTTCAAGGCTTAACAACTCTTTGAACCGTCAGCAAAAACTGATTTAAAATTTCTATCTTGGAAAACAGATTTTTTAGTTGCTATTACATGAGCAAAAAGGATTTCTGAACTCCAGGTTCTTTCATCCAAAGGCCCTTATATTGTTTTTCATAAAGATGGAATTACTTTACCAAATGTGGCTTCTGAATCAAACATAAATCAACCATTCTTTTACCAGTCTTCTTTCCAAAAATTTCAAACAAGGGAGAATACATGCTACATCTTTTAGATATGCATATATAGCTGCACTTCTGTTTACACAGAACAAAATATTTCAGAAAAACGGGCCAGTTGTTTGTCTCTTTTTCACCTAGTAGGCTGGAATCTCTAATTTCTTTAAGTTACACTGCCCAACTGTGTAACTAATTGCATTTCCTGGATATATTCCCAGCAAGATCTCTCCCTACCGAAACCACTTACAGCTTATTCAACCAGATCCATGGACACCCCATCTGCCTTCTGGTCTAGAGCTTCCATTGATGATATTTGTGCAGTAGCCACCTGGTCTAATGCTCATACCTTTATTACTCATTACAAACTGAACATAATTTCTAGAAGCAGAGCTGCTTTTGGTTCAGCAGTTCTCCGGAATACCCTACCATGAAGGCCACCCAAGATTTACATAGCTGGGGACTCCCTCCCATACGTTGAGGAAGAATGAAAAGGACAACATCAGATATTAAAGTTATGTACTCACCATAACTATGTATCTGTGTTGTCCATTTTCATTCTTCCTAAACTCCCCTCCCTCCTGAGTGACCTGATTGTCCATTGTCATTCTTCCTCAACTCCTTTCCTTCCTGAGAGACCTAATGGACTTTTGGAACCTGTTGTTCCATGTTTGAGCCTTTGTTTTATTTCTCATCTCTTTTCCTGTTATATCTTAAGACCTTTATGGCAGCAAACTTGATCTGAGGTATTGGGGTGGACTAGGGAATTATGGGTAGAGGGAGGGGCGCAAGAGTTGGATCTGACATCTAGTGCATCAGTCCGAGCCAGATCTGAGGTCAGATCTGTAACCCATGAGGTGAGGAAGAATGAAAATGGACAACACAGATGCATAGTTATGGTGAGTACATAACTTTAATTTTTGTTCCTTTGTCATGATTTCTGTTCAGGCCATCACTGGATGAAAAATATATAAAATACACCTCATAGCATCTAAGAAAAGCATGGCATCTGGAAGAAAATGAAAAGTAAGGCAAAATGTGAGACGAGGAAGAAAAAGGTAATATCTATGGTGTGAGGAGACTATAATGGAGGGGAAAAGGGGCACTGGGAGATGTGTTGGAGGGGCAGTAGACAAAGGGTTGTTCATGGTATTATAGTTACAATGCTCTTACATATTTGTGTACCACACCAAACTGACCCACCCACAGAGGGACATTCACAATGACTGACATTTAGTTCCAGTGATGTTGCATTACAACAACCCTATGTGCAGGGCCAGCCTTAGATGCCCCCCTACACACATAGGTTCATAGGTAGGTTCATAGATAGGTACTAGGCTATCGGCTCAAGGGCCTATGTAAGCCTAGCCAACAAGGTTCCCTGGTGTAATCTCCCTCTACCCCTCTGGTTTTCCTGCTGTTACATTACAGATGGTCCATGTACCACACTAAGTTGGCCTATTCCACAGAGGGATATTCACAATGACTGGCATAGTTCATTGTATTGCATTGCAGTCCCCTCCTATGCAAAAGATTTGCCTCAGATGAAATGATGCCTTAGACAAAGGGTTCAGTTTGTGCGTTCCACTCCAGAAGCTTTTTTGCCTGAGTTATACATTTGCTTAGAAGGAACAGAAGCAACAAGGTGATACTTAGGTAGGGGTCTGATCAGGTCCCCAAATGTCTAACACTAGCCCTGAGCAGGACAGGATATTGGGTTCATACCAAATCTAGAGTTCACTCCACTGCTGCTTTGGTCTTTAAGCTGTTTGTGTCTTAGCTGGGGGTGACATAAATAAGCCAAGGGATTTTTTAGCAGAGGTCGGGGATCTTAACCCAATCTTTCCAGATTTTTTGGGGTCTGAAATTCCATCTGGATTCGTCATTAAAGGGTAAATAGGCCGGAAGATACTCTGATGATAGGAACATGAGCTAAACCTGTAAGGCCAGGGGGTGTGGTTAGAGCTATAACTTAAAAATTCAAGCTAGAAGGGTGTTGTAGTGGAATAGAATTAACAAGTAGCAATTTTTGTTGGGTGGTAATGTTTAAGAATACTAAAAGCTATTGGAGTTCAGTGGAAGGCAACTGGGCCTGTGTGTGTTTTCCTATATATGTTGTTTTAAACTGTGAGAACACCTACATTTTGTGTGTACGTTTGAGGTCCAGCACCTAAATAGCTGGTAGATGAAGTTATTTTCATTCTGCTGTACAAGAAAGGTAGTGTGCTATACTACATTTTATTTTCATTTTATGGTTGTGGTTTTAAGTTTTTATTGATTGAGTTACTTAAATTTAACTGGGTTAGTGAAGTGGTCTGTAGACCCTTTTCAGCCCTGAAATGGAGACAAGAAGATAGGGACAGCACAAGAAATAATAACAAAGAATGTTGCCTGAATTTGCAATCAAAACATTTATATTTAGCCAGCTGCACTATGTGTTTTATAGTCAAAATCAGACAGTTTTAAACATAGTGATGATTACTGTTTACCGGAACTATGTGTCTATTATTTTTCTTCTTCTTCTTCTTACTGAGTTGAGCCTTATTATGTCTTGTTCATCATTACAGTTAGTAAATAAGCACTTTTATCCTCAGGACCACCACCACCCTGCAAAAGAACTTTTTTTCTTCCCTTTGGTTCAATGAAACATTTTCTTACTGGTAGCTATCAGTGAAATGGGTAGTGTAATACACTGATTTTATATGTATTAACAAGCCTATATGTATGTAAAGAGCAGGAGTGGCCTTAGGTCAACTGGTGCCCTAGGCAAAAGGGCACCACGGCACCCCCCACCACACCACACCACCCAGTGCCCCCATCCTGGTCTACCTACACCAAATAAATACTGGAAAAGTGTCCCTACTAAAGCGGTGCCCTAGGTGGCCGCCTAGTTGGCCTATGCCTAAGGCCGGCTATGGTAAAGAGATGACCCCATGCAGAGGGCTGAAGCTGTGATTACAACTCTACTATGAGTTTTATTAGCTGTGTATGCACTGGAGTAGTTGGAGAGGTTAGAAGTGAGTGCCTGATGTTATTGGGCTAATCAGGATGCTGACAGGGATGTTAGTTAACTCACTGTACTGGCAGCTCCTAGTGGAGATTAGGATAGTGCCGCAAGAACCATATATCTGTGCTCTTGCAGTGTGTGTGTGTGTGTGTGTGTGTGTGTGTGTGTGTGTGTGTATAAAATTTACAGGTTATGTATTGTTGTCAGAAAGCATGTTAGTCTGCCATATTACCAAGTGTTACATCTAGAGCTACTTGTGAATACTATGCTACCAGAACATTGCTGCTCTCCTGATGTTGGCATGTAATGCAGTTGCTTCTGTCTTAGCTATGTCCGCAATCTCAAAGGCAATACACAAGTGTGTGCAGAGCTCATTGTAAATGGAGACACCTATACTGAGCTAGAAGATATAGCAAACCTACTCGCCGATAAATACAGCTCCAACTTTACCACTCTCTCCCTCTCAACCTTCCCTCAGGAAATACCATCTAATATAACTTCCCTGCTATCACTAGGGAACAGGTCCTTGATGTTCTCTCTAAGGCCAAGAACACTGCATCACTGGACCCAGACAATATCCCATGATGCCTTCTAAATAGCATGAAACATGAATTATCAGGGCTTCTGGAATTGCTATTTAACTAAGCCTCCAAACAGGCTTCATGACGCATGAATGGAGAACAGCAACAGGTATCCCTCTGCACAAAGTTGGGCCATCTACAGACCCTGGAAACTACAAACCCATAAGTCTCACTCATCTTATATGTAAAGCCATGGAAAGAATTATCATGGAAATGATCAATAGTGATATAGTAAACACCCAGACACTGGACCCAACCCAGTTTGGTTTCGTCAAGGGCAGATCATGCCTACTCAACCTGGTGGACTTCTTTGAGAAGGTCACCAAAGCAATGGATGAGGGCAGAATGGTTCACACTGCCTACCTTGGTCTGGCCAAGGCATTTGACACAATAACCCACTTAGGGATTGTTGACAAACCCAAAAGGTTAGGTACAAACTCATATGTCACCCAGTGGACACCAAACTGGCTCACAGACAGGACCCAAGAAGTTAGAATTGGGGAGTTCACCTCTACAAAGAGGCCAGTCACAAGTGGAGTTCTGCAGGGTTCAGTCCTTGGACCACTCCTTTTTGGCATTTACTTCTCAGAAGTCATGGCCAATGTCAGTGGTCTCTGACTGACTAAATTTGCAGATGATTCCAAATTTGCAGATGATTGCAAATTAGAAGCTGTCATTGAATCCCACACTGACACAAATGTTCTCCAGGAAGGGCTGACACAGACAAACAACTGGTGTCAGAGCCATGGACTAAAACTAAATGTCAAGAAATGCATAGGTTCATAGGTTCATAGGTTGTTACTAGGCTATCAGCCCTAGGGCCTATACAAGCCTAGCCATAACAATTCCCTGGCTATTTCTTCCCACACTATTTACTTCCCTGGACCCCTGTACATAATAGCATAATAGCATCCTTCTGGAAGTCATCCACCCGTGGTAACTTTAATATTGACAGCACACCCCTTAGAGTTGACCAAGTAGTCAGGGACTTAGGGACACACATAGATAGTAATTTATACTTTGACCATCACGTGTCTACAGTAGTGAGGAAATCCTTCTATGTTGCGCAGCTTATAAACAAAGGTATGGCATCTAAGTTCAAGGAAGTCATTGTTCCACTGTATTCGGCATTCATCAGACCTAAAATTGAGTACGATGCTCCCTTTGGTATGTACCTAACCAGGCATATCCAACAATCAAAATGTCCACAGAGGTTTCTCACTAAAAGAATACAGGCCTTAAGTAATATGCCCTATGCAGACTGCCACAAGACTTTATCCATGTATTCTTTCTCTTACAGGCTTTTGAGGGGAGATCTGTGCCTGACATACAGAGCATTGTCAGACACCACTCTGATGGACCTCCTGCATATCCGCAAAACAAAGTGCACCAGAATTACCCATTCCAAAGACTTAAGCCTTGCCTGTGATATAAATAAGACCTGCTTGGGAGACAAGTATGCATCCCAGAGACTACCCCATCTCTGGAACAGGATCCCTATCCATGTGAAGCAGAGTTCCTCCCTAAACCAATTCTAGTGCAACCTAGAGAACTGGATGGGTAACAGGAAATGCATCCCTGACTTAGCACCTATGTCTCCAATGGACACACGTAACCTGTAAATTGTTCATCTCTCAGGCTCTAGCTTGTAAATGTTTCATCTCCCAAGCCCCTGCTTACGCTGATTAAGGATATCAGAACTTGTCAAAGATTTGGGATGCACGGCTAGGCTTAAAAAGGTCCTTGTAGTTGTTAGCCTAGTAAACACCTATGAACCTATGAACCTTCCTTACTTCCCATGCTCTTTTTGACCTCTGTTGCACTGGACCATCACTCTTAATATGATTTCCTTCTATTTGACTTTAACTTAATTTTTTAGTTTTTGGTCGCTGTCACCTAGTAGTTCACGCCTCCCTTCTGTGCCATGCTGACAGCCTACGCACCTGTGTTGTACCCCTCTTTTATTTTACTGTATACATGCCTGATTTCCTTAGCCTTTCCTCATTCTTCTTCCTGTCTGTCCCTCCTACCATTCTAGTTTCCTTCTCTCCTTTTCATTGAAATTTTTAGAACTGCATGCAGTATGTCTGCTGTAGGACCATTTTGACTGTCTGTTTCATTCATAGTACAATTCTGCTGAAGGTTGGCTCTTGCCACTGCCTTTGTGTACTGTCAGTGCCTTACACGTCTCTTGTTCAATCTCTGAACCTAGTCTTTGCCTTTCTCGGGTTCTTTCTTGCCAAGGGCAACTGTCTGAAGTTGGTTGTACTGAATCTCTGCATTTCTACAGCCATTTTTCTGACTTCCAAGTAACTTTCTTTAAAGTAATGTCCCTGTCTTGTGCTACTGCTACAGTGTTATGACAATACAGACTGGATAAAGCCGTCCCTAGTACTGAGCTCCTGGTACTTTCCTCTCATCTTAGGGTCCCCTCTCCTGTCATTTTCTGTTTTCTTCCTGCCAACCAGTTCTGTCTTCAGTCCCTGATCCCTCCTTAGTTTTATTCAAAAGATCTTGCAGTGCTGTCTCAAATTTCCTGCTGGAGTCCAAATTTGTAACAACCCCAACGCGTTTTTCTCCCTGTCTGCTCACATAGACATAATGCTAAATAACTTCCACCAGTTTGAATCCTTTGGAGGTGGAGACATGTTGGTGAATCTTTGATCCTGTTTGTCCTTTTCCTTTTTATGAAGCTGGACATTTGCATTTAATGAAGTCACTTGCAGTACTTCTACTTTCTGCAGGAATATTTCTCTTTTTGTGACATTTCTGCTTCCAATGAAATAGTTTTTGTCTTAATACAGTCTTCCCCAGATCTTCAGGGAAGACTAATTTAAAATGTGATTGTAACATTGTCCAAGCTGCTATCTTTCCATGCAAAGTGTAACTAAGCCAGATGCATAGGACTGCCATATAAATCAGCCCTGGAATATCCTCTTCAGGTTTTAAGTACTGCTGGGTCCCTTAATCTTATGCCAGAGACTTTCACCTTTTTACTTTGCTTATGGTTTTTAATAGAAAAATGTATATGTATCATTTGTGACTAAAGTTTGGCTTCCCTTCCATGAATGTTAACCTTTTTTTGCAGAGCTGCTTCTTATTTCCAGTTTAGTTGCTAAGAGGAATCTTGCAGCTGGCCACTGAAGGGCCCAGGAAGTAGTTTCAGCCTGTTGAAATTTTAACAAGTGTCAGGACTTATATTTCCAGTACAGGAGTCTTAAGCATGATCCTGAATGTATTGTGGTACAGAACCTTAAATTCACTGCTAAAGGAGTGTTCTCTAATTCATAACCGTTCTTCATTTTCCCTACTTTAGAGTCCTCAGTGAACACTCCTTTTCTCCTCTGCAGACCCTGACTACAAGCATTTTACTAAAGAATACTCAGCTGCACTGATGAATGTCATAGAAGAATAGGACACTTTAAATGAGATCACTCTCCTTTTTCTTCTGAGCAGTACTTTTTTAAATAGGGAAGCTTGAATCCCTTGACCATGGCATTTTGTCCGTACAGTCCTCCAGCACACCTCCTTAAGACTAAAGTTAAACAGAAAACTGTGAACTGCATGGGAGAGTGTTTGAATAGCATTCCAGAGGTCCATATTTATAAGTGCACATACCTGAATCTAAGATGACTCTCTCTTTTGTTTTCCAGGATATCATGAAAGCCAGAAACTAGTGTGCTGATGTTTGCAACCAACCCACAAAAGCAGGCAGGCTTTACAGAGAACAGCAATGGAATCAAATCAGAAGGCAGATCTCCTGCCTCTTCCCTAGAAAGGACATTCTGCCTAACCAGTTACCCACTTAACAAGGGAGTTGAAGTTGTTGGAGAGGTATGGGGGTTGTAAAAGTACAGTACTCTGGTTGTAAGGACACTGAACTGCATGGCCCACATAATTAGATACAACGGTTTGTTTGTCTTTTCGGCTTTTCCGGTTAGAGGTCGCCACAGCGGAACTCCGGTCCGCTAATGATTGGCAGTCAATTTTTATGGTGCCGAGTTGCCAGTCCGATGCCCAACCTTCAACGAAGGCATGCCCATTCACGCATGTCTTTCAGAGGCCATTCGACCACAGGAAGGACATGCAGACTCCACACAGAAGGCACTCCAGCTGAGAATCGAACAGAAGAACCTCTTGCTGTAAGGCAACAACACTACCGGTGTACCACTGCGGCTTGGTGGTGGAATTTAAAGTTGGAATGTGAAAGACTTAGCAGTTTCTTGCTGTTTCTACCACCCTATGGGTTATTTATTCCCCTAGATATGGACAGACCGGGAGTGGTGACATCAGTTTGGACCAGGATTTTTCTGTAAGAACCCTTGATTCCTCATGTATGCCCAAGACCTGGAATGAGCACAATGTGGGACTTTCGTTCACTTCCTGAGTGAACTGGGCCTGCAGATGACTCCTACCTTTAGAATGAGCACACCATGCACATTTCTCTGGTCTCCATGGAGACAGTCTGCACTTTTTACGCTCGGAACATGAGTTTACTTTTTTTTAATTTGATTCTATCACTCTGCTGTTCTAGAAGTGTACTTTAGGTATTGCCTTTAGTTTGGCCCTCCTTAAAGAAAGCTGTGTCCATTTTGTTTTAATGCAGTGGGTAAAGAAAGGAGGTAATTCTGTGGCATTGATTTGATGGCCCTTAGTAGCTGGAGAATAATAGTTTCTGTTATGGTACCACATTTTTTAACACAATGCACCCCACCCCACCCTCAAAAAAAGGGCTACTATTTTGCTCCTTCACTTGCTGTAGTCCCCCCCCTTATCATAATTATACCCTGGGGAAGTGTCAATTAGTTATTAGAAATGTGTAAGGAACTGACAGTATAAAATTGGACTGCCACTCCTCCCTTTTGTTTGGGAGGTTTACAGCAGCCTTTCTGAGACAGTCCTATTGACAGAAGAAAGAGATTTGGCTTTCCCAGAAACATACTGTAAATTAGATCACATTTATCAATTTAGTGTCTAGAGGCAGTGTATAGTTTTTTCAGCATGAATATATGATGCTGATATATGCTGTGCTTTATTTTCAGCTGTTGGATATTTCATGCTTAAATATAAAAGTAGACTTGGGCTCTTTTTTGAAATGTCAAGGCTTGCCATAATGAGCCCTGAAATGCAGGAGGAAAACAAAAATAGAGAAAAGTGAATGTTGAGTTTTGCTTTTCTCATTTAAACTTGAAACCAGCTCTGAGATCACCATGCCTCAGAAGCATATATTGAAGAGCAGCAATCTTGGACTTGCCGTTATACTAAGTCTACATTTTTCACAATTCAGGTTCACTATTCCTGGACTTTCACTGAGTCTTGGAATTTTACAATGCTATCAGAGACTTAATATACTGAACTAAATGTTGCTTCTGAACTGCAGTGGTCATTAAATATGTCAGAACACTGTATATCTCACAGTAGCAAATGGGGTGGATGAAAGACTTTATAGAGACCACTATTGCAGTATGACTTCCCCTGGATTATGAGTATAATTATGAATGAATGATTATGGATTAGAGTATGGCATGAGAGCCCTTATCTGCAGTATATTGGACCACTTGTCACTGTGCTAAAGGCCCTCTAAACACAGGTTTGCAAGTTATAGTAATAGAGGAAAGTAAACTGTCTGAAGATAATTTTCAAATGATCCATTATCAGATGCAGAGACTCATCCTTTTGATCAACTGTGATTAATACCACATACATGCATGCACAGTTTGTAAAGAAAAATGGTTAAGACTGATGTATCAGTAAGCTGCATCTGACTCAGGTGGCAAAGACTGAAGATTAACACGTTGTAAGGCTTTCAGGTATTGAGATTTTTAAAAAAATGTGGCCACCAAGAGACTAAAATACCAACCAAAAAACAGGGCATGCTAAATGTGATACTGAAACAGCAGGAGAGCTCTTGTAAGAATAAGCTCCTCACAGTATCCAACAACGTGACAAGGTAGGAAAAGCAGAAAGTCTTAAAACTGCATGTTTACTGTATACACGCTCTGTGGACAGACTGGAAAAATCCCTGTGTAGATCAGGAAAGAGACACAGTGTGAGATTTTGTCTGAGGTATAACCCATTGTTGGCATGTTTCTGGCCTCTGAGGACAGTTAATTTATGAACTTGGACCTGACAATACTTACAGATAGCTCATGCATGTTTCTGAACTAGAGGTGTTAAGAACACTGGAGACTGTCATAATTTGTAAAGTTGATTGGATGAGCAGTCCCAGTTAAACTTGGAAGCCATTCATTGACAAAGGTGAAGAAATCTATTGTTGGAAAAGTCCCATAATGCAATTAGAGATGGCAGAAGTTCAGTACTTCAGTACGTATAATCCTTGGAGCAGTAGACTACTGGAAAGGACACTCATTTTGTAACTGAAAAGTTAAAAGCTAGTAATGGAAGTGATTGCAAAAACAGCATTAGATTGTGTCCTGGCAGAAAGTACTGTACAGAATCTGTGACTGCAATCCATATTAGCTTGTTTGGTGTGAACCTATTTCCAATTAGTTGCCTGCTCTAGAAGGGATCGCTGAGGATCACGGCAATGAGAGAGAATATTTTATTACTGCGTGCTTTAAAGGAAAGCATGTGAGGTTGTAAGTTTGAATGGAATTCTAAGAGACTGCAGAAAACACTTCATGCCATGGGAGGGAAGGAAAGCTAGAAGAGGGGTGACTATGCAGAGAGGTAAAGAACGTTGCATTCACTAGGCAAGATAACTTTGATAAGTTAAGTAATGAATTGGGCAAAAGGAGCTGTTGCATTGATTAACACAGAAAGACAGATTATTGCAATGAATTTCCATAGTGTAAAACTAGAACAACACCATGGCTGCTCAAAAAATTCAGTAGTTCAGTTGAAACTGCCTAACATACCTGGTAACTCTAGAAAGTGGCAGTCACAGCACAAACAAAGTGATTGTGACACTGAGACTTTTTCACTTGAAGTAATGGAGGCTGGAGCTGGTGTTTACTTTAAACTTTCAACTGTTCTGTTCTGCCTTCCATTCCATATACTGTAATGTAACTAAAATGAATGAAGGATTGACTGAACTAGCTAAGACAGCCACGGCCTGGCTCCTCAGCTGAAATCCAACAGGCTGGCAGGCTGCTCACGTAGCTGATGTCACCACGCATGCTGCAGTGCGATGATGTCAGCCTAAAAAAAGACGGGAAAAAAAAAGCTCAGAAATTAAGGGGTGCCACTCAAGAATCGTGGCACCTCATTAATTTGGGCCTCAAAACCGGTAAAAAACGAGAGATTTGGTACGATTGAGAGTTATGGTCCAGATGTTCATTGCTGTATCCCTGTTTCTGTAGCCTATAGCTATATAGGAAGTATTTTGCTAAGGGTTGGCTATCTGACTAATAAAACCTTTCATGTGCAGTGTATGTCTGTCTGAAGCTTGAAGACTTGCTGATATAAAAAGCTGATGTATGGGTACCAAATTTTAGAATTTCCTTGTTGATATTAAGACTATATCTATGCTGCATCTTCAGTGTTTCAGAAGTTGGCTTATTTGACCTTTTGGGTGCATAAGTATCCCTTAGGGGGAATTTTCTTCCATTTATGTGAGTCTTTTTGTGAAAGAAAGTATGTAAAATGTCTAGGAGAAAAGGATGGTCTGTGAAGTAGAAAGACTTCCTTATAAAGATTCCCACCCATCTTGCTTGCCTTTAAGTGAGTCACATGACATCCACTCATGTAGCTTCTGTGAGCCCTTTACACCGAAGACCATAAGTCTGTTTAGCAGCATTAATGTATGTCTTGAGAATCCACTGCTAAAAAGCTTTATTTAGATGTCATTGGATACAGGCTCATGGACCTCAGATGCCTCCCTTCAACTCCTGAAAAAAACTGTGAAAGAGGTTCCTGAAGAGGTTTCACCTTTGGTCTCTTTTCCCTTGCCTCAAACTGACATCTCCACTGCAGTCTTATCAGAGTCCTCTGACTGTCCTCACTCTTCTAACCTCTCTGGTACTGCTCCTAAGGGCACCACTAAGGGTCATGAGTCAAGCATGTCCTCAAGGGCCATACCTTCTACTATGGGGAAGGAAGACCCCCAGTTAGTGATTTCAGAAGGCCCAGATAGGGCCCCTCAATTACTGGGCAAGGAAGATGTGTCTGTTTCTGTAATTATTAAGTCTAGACTTTGAGTGTCATTGTCTTGGACAAATCTAAAGAAAGAAAAAAACTGAAACATCTTTCTTCTTCCAAGCCTATCTGCCAGAGAAGCTAAGGAGCTTTTCTTTCCTTGCAGTCTGCTTCCCCAGCATCTTTACATTGAAAAAGGAGCAACTCTGTGTCAGATGGAGAAGAGTTTGGTTTGGATTATACTTCATTGGTGTCATCTCCTGACTATTTGCAGGGTGAATCTGAAGAAAATGTTAATGTCAAAGTCTCCTGTAGAGGAATTATTTTTGTGACACTATAGAATGAAAAAAAAATTAAAATCGGGGGTGGGGGGTCTCTGGGACTCCACTCCAAATAAAAATACCTAAACCTCTGGTGATCCGCCCCCTCCCCCCAGCATTATTGCTGTACTGGGGGAATCTTTCATTGTTTCCTGTGCTTCTCTATACCATCTACCACCTGCACTCAAAAAGCCATATAGGCTTTGAAAAATAGCCCAAATTATTTACTTAACATTAAAGTACACTGTCTCCAAACGACTTACTGCTAGTAACCCTGTTCAGTCAGACAATGAAGGAAGGACCTTTAAGAATGGGAGAATCTATACATTGCCTAGCTTAGCCTAACCTTTAGAGATGTGAATTATCAAGTTCATTTGGCTATGCTTCTGCCTGCAACCTTTGAGATGATTAAAACTGTTGAACTATCTTCCTGTGAGGTAAAATTCTCTTACTCAACATGGTTTTGTACGTTATCCTAAATAACAAAGCATTCTTTAAAAATGCTCTTAATAAACAGCTAATGCAGTTTTCTAGAGTAGCTGCAATAAGATTAGTCATACATGGATAATGTGTGGCTTAGGACACAAAATATTTCAAAAGATGTAAAAGCCCAGTTACCTAATGCTTACTTAGACAAGGAAGTGTTTGGTGCTTTTGCAAGATAATTTTTAAAAAGATTTGAAAGGAGAAAACGCATCCAGTAGGTAAAGAAGATGTTTCAATCTCCTATCTCAAAATACGTTACCAACTACCCATCCACTCCAGAGCCCTTATTTGGGAAGGTTTAAACAGTCCCAACATAAGTCTGGGAAATAGTAAAGAAAAAAATATGAAATCAGAGTACCACCTCAGTTTTTCTTTATCAGTTACAAAGCAAAAAAAAAAACAAAAAAATGCATCAATATCTTTCTCTTCTCCCCACTCTGACCATCCTGTCAGTCTTTCAGAGAATCTATATTTTTCCCTCTTTGAAAACAAATCACAGCAGCTTCCTAATTGCTAGGATTAGGCAAGAATGGACACAAGTGGCATTGGCAGTCTTTCTATCCAAATCCAGAAACTTCTGTCTCCGCCCATTTTTCATATGTTATTTCCAGGTGTTGGAACTAGTTCCAAAATCTCAAATGGGCAAAGGATTTTATTTAACCTATTCCTACACTGCTGTGCTTGGGTTGTGTGGCCTCTATATCTCCTGCATTCACCTTGCACACCTTCATTGATTGATTCTAGCTGGGTGGAGGTGTGTCCCACTATGCTTTCTTGCAGCCGCTGCCCCCTGGACTCTTAAATTTATACATTAGTCTCCACCCTCCCACTTCCGTCCACCCATTAAAGGGCACAGAACTTCACTAAACATGTATCCTACTTCTCCAACCAACACATTGTGATATTTCTCACCCTAAGCTTCCATACAGCTTCATCACCATCCACTCTTAAATCCAGAAATGCTCATTGTTCTCAACCCCTTCACCTTCTGGCCCTCTCTCATCCTCACTGACTCCCTCCTCTTACTTTCAGAATTTCTTTTCAACCCCATGTTCCACAATGCTTCTTACTCCTTCCTTTAAAACACTACACTACACCATCATTAACCCCATCTCTTCTCTCCTCTCTCAACCTACTCTATTCTAGAATACCACAAAGCCCCACAATTTCCCTGTTGAACCCCAAGACCTACACCATCCATTTATACTCTCCATTCACCACTTGCCACTAACACTCAATTCCAGCTTCACCATTCCTTTACTTCAGTCTTCTCCAAACCTACCAAACTGAAGCAATCCCACCTCAACCTTTCTAAACACCTCTATAAATTCACCCCTACCTTGCTCACAGTCCTCCTCAGATCCAACACTGAATCTAATCCACGTCCATCCCACCACATAACATCCATAATTTTTCCTGACATCTATTCCCTCTCCTGTGCATTAATTAATGCCCAAAGCATCTCTAAAAAATTTGACCAGATAAACACTTTACACTCCACTCACCCAACATTACAGCTATCAGTGAAAGATAGCTCAAAAAGAGTCCTAATTTTCTGCATCTACTTCTCTCCTACAAATGCTTCCATGACACCAGACCTGGAAGTAGACAAAGTGTAGGCACTCACATTTTTATAGAAACAACCTTAAACCAACTATCATTGCACATGCAAATGTCTCCCATTAAAGGGACACTGGACCCAAAAGGATCCTTATAAAACTTTCCTGTCTGAAGAACAGTCACATTCTAATAGCAGTTGCCTAACTTCCTCTTCCAGCCTGTCTTAACAAATTTAAATCCCTTATTCTTACTATCACCTCAGCTGCCCAAACTTATAAAATATTGTTATTCTATGAGATTTTAACCTAAACTATCTAGGTCCCCTGAACAATGACACTGCTGAATTCCTAGCCAGTATCAAACTTATAGTTAGTCAAAGATGTTACTCATACAAATCTACAAACCAACAACCACTGCCTCCTGGAGCTGCTAATCACCAACAACCCACCATCATCTCCAGTATATCTTCTTCTACCCTCCTTCAACAAATACTGCCCAGTAACCTTCCAAATTATCTGTCAGTCATCAAGGCTGCCCCCAAAATAGTTACCTTCAGACCTAGATCCACCTTCAATACAGACAACCTCAAAAAACATCTAGCAACTTTTAACTGGTCTCCCATGACCAATTTACAGAACCCCAACTTGGCTGCAGAAGCTGTGCTGCATACCCTCCTTCAACTTCAAGACAAATTCTTCCCTCTCACACAGCGTCTTTTCGAATACACCAAACCCCTCTGACTAACCACTGAACTGAAAAGTTCTGCTCATATTTGAGGACAATGCATGATCTTCATGAAGACAAAACTCCTCACCAGAAAGTTATACTGCCTTTTCTGCTGTATGTTACCTAGCTAAGCAAGCCATCCACAGGCACAAAACCAATTACTTCAAAGTCAAAAATTTGGTCTTATAGGCAAACACAAACATTTTTGGTAGGAGGTAAATCTTGCAGGCAGTAAATCCACTGATACCACCTCCTGTCCTATCAGCAACCAGACCTCTCTAGGCCAACTGTCAACCACCTCTCTAATACCACAACCTCTGACTCTCCCCCCAACTCATGTAGCCCTCTTCTATTTTAAGAAAATTATACACAATGAACTTGTTCCCCTTTTATAAAGCATGCCCTTGGATGCATCCCTGATTCAGACAATCTACTCTCTTGGTTTATATTACTCTGCAAAGACTTCCTTGCCACGCTTCTTTTACATATTTAAAATCTCTGCTTAATTCAAAATACAGTGCCAGACATATGGAAAACCACTATGGTTAAACCCCTTCCCAAACAGCCTCAGCCAGTAAATACCTTCCATTTCTGCCCAATCTCTATCCTCTCTACACTTGGGGAAAATACTTGAAAAACTAATCTACAACCATATGTCTACCACTTGTATCCAATAGTACCACTTCCTTGCTCTTAAAAAGCATGGATTCTGACTTAGCCAGAGCACAATGACAGCACTATGGTCACTTACAGATGAGATCCTTTTCAACATGGATAAAGAAGAGCACCCAGTGGTATATCTTAGTCATAGGCTCCAACCCAGGGAGGAATGCTATGCAGCTGTAGAAAAGGAATGTCTATCCATAGTGTGGGCCTTACCTGTATGGAAGGAAATTCACTGTAGCTACAAACTACAATCCCTTAACATGGCTACATTGAGCCAGCCAGCAAAATGCCAAGTTACTAAGGTGGAACCTAGGGTTGCAAGCATAAGATATGTCAGTGCAGCACCACAGTGGGGTTAGCGATGCCAATGTAGATGGGCTTTCAAGACAGGGAATGGGGTAAGGTATTCCTAGATATGCTCAACCCTCTCAAGCAATGTTTCTCAAGGGTCACTTGAAAAACTAACTTGAGTTTTCTGGGGGTGGGTGACACTGCCAGCCCAGCTATCTGGAATTTTGTAAATAATTCTATGTCATCTGTGAATATTGACATGATTTATACAGAAGTATGTGTTGAACAGGGTTTGTACAGTACTGAGCTTCATGAATGTAACCACAGCATACCCTGGTGGAACAATAGAATATTAACCTGCAAAACTTAAGAATAGTTGAGGTTAAGTTACTTTATAGCTGGGCCATAAACAAAATATGTTGTCTCTCAGCTTCAGTTCAGTGCAGCCATAATGTCTAGAGCTACAAGTTTTTTGTATTGTCTTGGAGAGAAATAATTACTAGGTTTAAAATGTAAAGTGTTTTATTGTTTTACAACTTCCAAGTTCTGAGACAACATCTGAGGGATATGTATTTTTAACACAGAGATGATAAATTCTGTTAGTTTCTGTTTTAGCCTGGGAACTGAAGTCAGGTGACAAAAAGTGATGTCATCCAAGCTAACTCAGCAGTAATATTTGATATTAATTTAAGAACTCTCTGAGAGAGACTGTGCATTTTGTATTTTGTCTTGAACTTAGCAAGAATATCCACTCATCATCATCATCTGCACTTGCCTTGCTGTTAGTAAGATTTAGGGCATAGCATTTCTTTTAGATATAGATAGGAATATATTAAAGATTAGTTTAGATGTTTTCTGTATTTATTTGAGACTGTCCTGCAATGTTGTTTTAAAATATTTCCTGTGATTTTGAACTCTGAAGTTACTGTGTTGATTTATTGAGTATTGTCTTGTTATTTTATTATATATTATTAAATACGGTATATTTCAACCTATCTTTGTGGCTGATATTTGTGAGACATATTTAAGCTTTTAGAGTACTTGCATATGTATTTGGTGACACTGTACAGGCCACTACTAGCCTTGCCTGGTCAAATTACCTTTGGGATTAACAGTAACATTGCACAGTAGGATTAGACACCCTTTGTTAAGGGCCTTAAAAGTAATTGATAAGGGGTTCTGGTGGCAGCGATAACTATCTTATAGTCTGGGAGGAAGGGGGCATAGCTAGTAAACCTGTGCCAGCCTTTCCCAGGTGTGGGTTTGTGTATAAATCAAATCTCAAAGTGTGTGTATGTCAGCTGCTTGGGCAGGGACACAAAGCACTGGTTGGACAGAGAGATAGTTGGTAGGACTGGCCTTAGAACCCTGGCTAATGACTCAACTCTATAGCTGTGCCAGTGGGGAGTCTTATTGGGGATCTGGTGAAAGAAGGAGAAACCTGCCCCAGACTGACTGTGATCTCTGCATGCTCTTAAGGGACATTGCACTGTACTGTGTGTGTACTTGTCATCCTCCCAGTGTGTACGTCCCCTAGCTGTTGCCATTGGTGAGGATTGAGGTTCCTTGATTACTGGGCCAGTGCAGGGGTGTCACACAGATTACATGGTTATACTTCAATCCAGTCCCTCACATTCAGCTATTCAAACTCCGCTTCAGTCTAATCTTCACTTCTTTAATTCTTGGCTAAACAACTGTAAGCCACTCCTAAACCCCTCTAAAACAAAAACTATGATATTTGGAACATCAAAAAAGCTGAAAAAGACTCCTAAAAATCTCAACATTGCAGATCTCAAGAGTCACCCAAAAGAAACAACCTTATCCTTTAAATATTTATGTTTATGGCCTGACCAATCACTTTACTTTCAAAGTTATATTGAGAACACCAGGAACAAGATCAGTTATTTTTTATTCTGGCCCAGAAAATATCCCCCATTCTCTCTGGACCACCTAAAGCTGCAATAGGCAAAGGAGTCCTCCTTACTCAACTTGAAAATGAGCTTCCCATCATAGCCACAGCCTTTTTTTTAAACTCAGCTACTCTACAGTCCATTGAAAACAAAATCTGCTTATTCATTCATTTCCAGTTCCTCCCCTCAGGAACACCACTGCATCACCATCTCCAAGGCCAAATGGCTACCAGTCTCTACAGTATAGTTGAACTACTCCTAGGGTCCCTTGCACTCAAACTATTTCAACCAGGTGCCTTCCAACCTATTGTAGACACACTCCATAGTAAAACCACTCCCTACAACCTCCACAACCTCTCCCAATTAACTCCTCACTCTAAACACCCTGAACTAAACTGCACTGTACCAAGCATTCCATCTCCATTCATGCACCCAAACTCAGGCAATCCCTGCCCTCTCACCTTAAAGAAGTTGCCTGTTTCCCCACCTTTTGTGCTCAGCTCAAAAGACACCTTAGTCAAAAATCTGACTACAAGTGTCCAGCGGAAAAGCACATAACCTAATTCCTTCCTCACCTGCATCACTTCTACTTTGATCCTCTGTTCTCAGCTGCTGCTTCTCTCTCAAAATTACTACTAAAATTAATTCAAACTTGATTTTTTACTCTGTTAATATTATTTACATATTCCAGTCAAAAAATGAGGTAAGGTGCCCAAAAAAAACAGAAACAATGGGGGTGAAATAAACAAATATAAATACTTGTAATGGAAATGACAGCTGAGTTTATTCTGTACATAAATGCACACATCACACGGCGTTTTCATCCACCGGACTTCATCAGATGTATCAAAATTTATCCAAGCTGTAGCAAACCTATTTATACCCCTTCCCCCTATGGTTAATTAACCAATTAATGATTTATTCAAACAATTGATGTAGTATAACAAACATTAACCCTTCTGTGTTCATTAGTAAGTACATACTCTGGCTTACAAATATGCTGTTAATACATAACAAATATAAAAAACTTACTTTCTACTTAAAACATGTTTGCATTCGTACAAATTTACTAGTATGCATAAAATTAGTACAAAAATGAAGCTCATATGTTTAAAATAAATACATTTAAAATACTCATACATACTCCTAAGGGTTTTAATAAAAGGCAATTAAAAATATATGTTAAAAAAAAAAAAATATATATATATATATATATATATATATATATATATATATATATATATATCCTGCAGGAAAACTTGCAGAAAAAAATGTATTTATTCACATGCTTGTCCTTGAAATTGATTTAATAAAGTATTGATGTTTAGCATGTTATAGTGTGAACAACAAGTAAAAAAAGTGCTTTGAATCTAATTCATACAATAAATCCTACAACTTAGCTGCCCTCATCCTTAAGATGGGGGCAATGGGAATGTGTTCATTAAGACCTGGGAGTCTATTGGCTTCAAGCAATAACTGCCAATAAAGTTCCCTAACTTCTAACCTATTCTCCCAAGGCCCCCCCCCCCCAGTATCTTGATGCACCATTTCTATTACAAAAAAACCCATTTTGCTCCAACACATGTCATAGTATGTTTATATATTGCATTGTTGCCATATTTTATTCTAATGGCATTCAAATTTTCATATATTCTTCTTTTTAGTTTGCGTGTGGTCTTTCCAATATAAAATGCACCACATGTTTTACATAGGGCTAGGTATATCAAACCTTCACTATTACAATTGGAGAAGCTACCACTCCTAATGGTAATCTGCCTATCTGGAATGTATAAAAAATCTTGTCTTAAAATATATGCACATTGGGCATATGTTCCACATTTGTAAGTCCCTAACGTTTTTCCACTTGGCCCTTTGTAGTTCTTCTCCAACAATTCCTTAAGGTTTTTACCTTTTTTATATGTAAATTGTAATGGGTTTTTAAATAAACTCTCCAATTCTGAGTAACAGCCAAACCTTTCCCAGTGTTGTTTAATAATATTTCGAATCATGGGGGTTTTTTGATTATAGTATAAAAAGTAATTACCCCCAAATGTATTCCATATCTTACGCTCCTCCTGTACCTCCACTTTTTCACATCCCAAAATTGGGGCAAATCTAGAGGTTCTGGCATTTTTAACTTCTACCATCACTTCCTCCACCATTGATGCAGGATATTTCCTGGCTCAAAAACATGTCCCTCAACTTCCAACTTTCCTGTTCAAAGTCCACATCTCTAGATGTCATCCTGCTACTACGGATGAATTGCCCTTTAACAATACTTCTTTTTTGTTTGTATGGGTGTGAACTACTAAAGTATAGATAAGAATTAGAGAAGGTATCCTTCCTGTATACTCTTGAGGTGTATTGTTGTAGATGTTTATTCTTCTTAATGGAAACATCCAGGAAATTCATCTCTTCTCTGGAAATATGGTGGGTAAATTTTAAAAATTCAGTAGACATGTTTAGATATTGTATAAAATCCATTAGCTTGGCCTGCCCTCCCTTCCAAAAAATACATATATCATCTAGATAATATTTATAGTAAACCCAATACTGTGCATATTCTGATCCAAGCACAAATTTCTCCTCCCACATCATAAGTACTATATTTGCATATGCAGGGGCACAACATGCCCCCATAGCAACCCCTTGTATCTGCTTGAAAAATTCACCTTCCAAAAATAAGAAGTTTTGCTGCAAGACCAAATCCATTAGCTCAGTATGTACCAAAAATTATTATGGTCCAAATTTCCATACTTATTAATAGCCTCCTGAAACCATTTGAAACCTATGGAGTAAGGAATCACATTAAATAGGTCCTGTATATCCAATGTAAGAAATATTATGGAATCAGAATACATATCATCCCTAATACTTCCTAAAAAGTCCCAGGAATCTTTCAAAATTTCATTAAAGGAAACCCATATGTTCTTTAATTTAATGTCTAAGAATTTGGCCAAAAGATAAGTTTTGGAACCATTTGTGGCTACTATTGGTCTTATTGGGGGATTCTCCACATTCTTTTGCACTTTGGGTATCCAAAATATGTTAGGGATTCTGGGTTTTTCCACACTGAGATATTTATAGGTATCATGGTTAATTAGATTATCATCCAACATTTCTTTTAAAGCAAAATCTATTTTACGGTAAGCTACATTAATTTCATTCCTTGATACCCTAACATATCTAGTAGTATCATTTAACATATTCATCATTTTACTGGAATATAGAATACTATCCATCAGTACTACCCCACCCTCCTTATCAGGTTGCATCACCCTAATGTAACAATTTTCCTGTAGTGATTTAAGAAGTTCCATCTCTTCCTTCATGAGATTTGGTTTACCTTTCCATTTTTCCTTAAACTCTTCTCTAATCTCCTTATCTATCTGCCTTTCCAGATTTTTTAGCTGGGGGTGCATGAGTGGGTTAATGGTACTAGGTCTTCTAACTTCGGTGTTACCTCTGATATTTTGCTGCCCGTGAAACATAATTTCCAAATTTTTCTTTCTCAAAATAATTCTTAAATCTATCAAACTATCCACCATATTGCCTACTAGAAGGAATAAACTTAAAACCTTTTGAGAACAGCGTGAAATGCTGCATATTTATCCCCACTCCAATGTAATTATAAATACTAAAATCCTGGAATATATGTCGTGGTCCCTGAACAGTAATATCTCCTATATTTTCCCCATTGTCTTGTTCCCCTTCACTGCTACTTTGCTTTGTTATTTCCTGCAGCTTGGGGAACCCCTGGGAAAATACTGTACAGGTGATTTGTATCTCAATCTATCTGATCTCGTAAGTTCCGGGTAATCCTCAATTCCTTCATTGTTTGGTTCCATATCCACATTGTTCTCATAATTCTCCTGCCTATGTATAGGGACCCAAACATTGTGTGCCCCATAATGTTTGTACAAGGGACCTCTGTTAATTTCAACATTCTTAGTATAATACCTTGAACTGAAATTGTCTTTTTTTGGGAACTGGTATGCTTTCCTCTGGTGATATTCCCTCAGGTCCCTGTCAATTTTTCCACATTTCCTTTTAAAAATTACCTGACATTTATCTTCCACTTGTTGTTTGATTAAGTAATATTTACTTTTTTTATTTTCAATACTAAACGTTAAATCAGTAGTCACCATTTTGTTTAAACATTCTATTTCCTCATACAACATTTGCACGTTTCTCTCGTTTTCCTTAATAAGAGCTCTCATAACCTCAAACCCACTATGATCAAATATTCTTAGCAATTCCTCATGCAAGGCAGACCCTTCCACCACATTATTCGGGTATTTAAACATCCTCAGCTCCTTTGGGACAATACCCCTAACAATACAATCCTTGAGGTAATTGTTATCTAAACCTAAGGCTTTATGTTTAAAAATTAAATCCGACAGTTTTTTAACATTGGCCCAATAAGAAATATCAGAATCAGTTATTTCTTTCCCATCCAAAGGGAAGGCTGAATTTACAGTACCTTTGTAATTAGAAAACAAGTTGTGTGAAACCATCCATGAGGGCAATGCACGTGTATCAGTCCAATCTTCCTGCCCGTTGTCATTAGCATGGTGTCTGACTGCCGATGCTCCCCTTCTGCTTCCACTAGCCTGCAACATAAAAACTTCTTGTCCATTTGGACCCACGTTTCTGTTTAAATGTCCCATATTGGTATTACCAGTTTTAGGGACCGCTCCGTTCACTTTTTCTGCCTCAGTCCTGTTACCACGCTGCGGTTTACCTTTTCCTGATGTCGTCACTTCCTTTCCGGATCAATTGCGTGGTCTGTACCGTGCTTCGGCATCCTGGTTGCAAGCTGGGGTAGGCAAACCACCCAAAAAAATGTTTGAATTGTCCAAACCATGTTCCTCCATGGCATTATTCCTACAACCATGGGAATTAGCAGACATCAGAGAAATGAGTTGCGTAAGCTGTCCTTCCACCCATGACAGCCGTTCATTGATGTCCATCACTGTCTGCACTTCCACACCTTGAAAGCTGTCTTCCACCTTCCACCTGATGTGTGCATTTATGTACTAAATAAACTCAGCTGTCATTTCCATTACAAGTATTTAGATTTGTTTATTTCACCCCCATTGGTGCCTATTTTTGTTTTTAAAACTTATTTACATATTGTATCAATTGTCTGTGGGACCATCTACCTTCTGGGATTAATCTGTTCGTGAATTTGTTCTGTTTTCATTTTTTGTGAATCTCGTCACCCAGGCTGTGCCAGCAAATGATCTATAGTGATCCTTGTACCACCCCAGTAAACAAACTAAAATAAATAAAATATAGCACCCAAAAAAGAGGGAACCTGGGAACTTGTACTGGATTGGTCCTTTCTCAAATCTATTTAAAGTTAACAAATTCCAAATACCTGTACAAAGTTTTTCCTCTTATCCCTAACCCCCCGCCCTTTTTTTGGTGACTCTGGACCTCAAAGCTCAAAAATTCCAATCTTCACATAAGAGACTGCAGATACTGTTTAAGGTCTTTGTTTCTGGTTCACATTTACATGTCTCTTTACCCTTTGGTCTGTACAGCTCTAAGGACATTCACAAAATGTTAAGCTTCAACAATCATCTTTTGTAGACAACAGGCCATTTGTATTTCCCCTGCTTGGATAATTGCCTTGTTTTTGCAGACTTTCTTGAAAAATTTGTCAGGAATCCCCTATTTATCAGAAATGTTTGAAAACGTAGGTTTTTATATCGGTATGGAAAAGTAATCTCTTATCCCTTCTCAGATGCTATTAATGGGTTGCTTACTAGACACAATTAAAATCATTGTTACCACCAGAAACAACTGAATTTTATAATCTCCAGTTCTTACAGCTTTTCTAACAGTGATTACTACAAGGGATTTTCTCAGAGATTCACTCCCCTGATTCCTCTACCTAGAGTACACATGAGGAAAATACAGCGACATCTATGACAGTGGATTTAACACCAGTATCCCCTAGTTTTTCTTGTCCCAGTGCTGAACCTTCTTGATAGACAGACAGAATTATTCTGAATCCATGCCTCCTCATTTCACCCTCTACTCCCTTCTGTGTGTAACCACAGAGGCTTCAAACTGTACTGGGGCACTTTCCATGGGATTCAAAGTACAAGATGACTAGGACCTTCCTGTCAAGGAAAAAAGTATACATACCAAAACATGATGGCCCTGATAAATACTTTGAACCATTTGTGGACTCCAGAACCTTTTACAAGTCCATAGCAGTGCCGCTGTGCTGTGGAACAGAAACAATGGGCAATCTGATCTTATCCCTGTGTGGACTAGCCATGATGGCCTGAAAAATTGCAACCCGGCAGTCCATCTTTTAGGCTGCTTAGCATTTCAGCAATACAGAACACAGTGGCAGACACCTTTGAGTAGATCCTGGACAGACCTCAACGAATGGAAGTTACACTGAGGGAGGGTTGTTCTTCTAGAGATTATCCACCTGTGGGGAAGTTTCTTTGATCTATTTGCCAACATTTTCAGCAGATTCTGCTCCCAGACTTACTGCAAAAAGACCTATAAAACTGGTGACTTGTACTTCCATGGACAAAAATGTTCCTTTATGCCTGTCCACCTCTGATAACTGGGCCTCCAATGTCCTTTTCATCCATCCAACCTGTGGGTTATCTGATTAGAGGTTGGCAATTCTGATGTTTGACTCCAAAGCCTTCTCTCCCATAATGCTTAGCACTACCTAATCTTCCCAGATCTTGTCCACCATACTTGAGTAAGAACATGGTCTCTGGAGCCCTGCTCATATAACGCCTTTTCATAAAACTTTAAAGTGCTTGTTGTCTTCCTAAGTTACCTTAATTTTTACTCCTTTCCTTTTCTTTATTTAGAAGTTTAGGTCTAGTCTTTCCTTAACAACTCTTTGAGTAATTCTTGTGTGTGTGATACCTAGATAAGAGGGATTTTCCCTATCCTGTAAGATAATTGTGTGAAGTTTCCAGTTAGTGTTTTCAGGATGTCTGAGAAGACTTCAGGAAGTATAGAGATTGTGGTCACACGTTGCTCCTTCAGGACTCGCATAACCAGCACATGTACTGTCAGGGGGCGGCACTCACCTTGATCAGGAATGCAAGGCCTGTGCTTCCTTTGGATGGAGAACCTTGCCTGACAGGAGTGCTAGGGTAGTTTTGAAAGAGCTCTTTCTGCTTCCACCACTTCAGCATCTTCTTTCTCTGTTTGTCTTCTTTCATTAAGAAGTCCTTAGAGAAGGTTGAGAAAGGCTAATGATAGGAACAGAAAAAAGGACAAACACTCAAGGCAAAGGTCTGTTGAGTGTTCAGCTTCTATTGAGCCAGTACAGAAACCCCCCCCCCCCAGGTTCTCTGTTTCCTGGGATCCCACCTTAGATCCAGCAACAGCACAACTCCAATTCTGATCTCCAGCTTCTGCACAGATGTCAGTGCCATATCAGTCTTAACTCTCAAATTTCCTCAAGTCCATTCCTGGCTGTCACCCAAGATCTGGTGTTCTCAGTGGAACTGTCACCCCCTCAGGTCTGCTCTCCTATGATTAGGGTCCAAGAGCTGGACAGACCCTTACACCAGCCCACTAAGCTGCCTTAATCTTCAAGGTCATGAGCTCCTCTTGACAGCATTAAGGAAGTAGATTGGACAAGATGATGTGGACCTTCTTGTAGACGCGGATTCAGTTGAGGGTCATTCTCTCCATTTCCATGATAGACAGAGTTTGTCCCTCTGCCTCCTTTCTGGTTTCTCCTTCACCGGTCCACCCTCCAGATCCAGTGTTTCTAGATCACACCTCAGCCTGCATGATTCTCTTGTTGGTGCCAGCAGAGTGGCTTCCTTCGTCTCTGTCTTTTATCTTTATATATTCAATCCTGCCTCTTTTAGAGCTAACCACATCCCATAGCAAAGGGGTTGGAGGTCTACTCTGAGGCTTTCAGAGCTGTCCCTGCCCCGTCTGGGCCTCTGCCTTGGACAGATTGTCCTTCCCAAGTTGTCTGGCCTCTGCACTGGCATTAGAGGACATGGAGAGGAGTTTGTCCTGTTCAGGGGTCGATGAATTATGCTTCAAATTGGACCCAGCTTTCTCCTCCATTCTACTTGGTACATTCGTCAGTCATCATGTTGTGGGACAGCCTGCATTTTGAGGCCTTGAGCAGCCCTAGAGCTGGAGCTCTCCTGAGGCTTCTGTATCTTTCCCAGTGTCCCCTTCCCCAGAGGAGCACAGGAGGCAGCAGTGTAAGAGGAGACAACTAGATTCCCTTTAAAAGTCATTGACAGAAGACTCGGACCTTTTATATGAGGGGAAAATTTCCCAAAATGTACCCAAAGTTTATTAGAACTGATGACAGTGGGGAGGATGGACCACCAAATCCCCTTACCATGAAGAGTCAGTTTGTCTTACAGCCTTTTGCTGCAGACCTGTTCACAGGTCAGGTGGTACCTTTTCCAGATGCACTCATCTATTTAGTGTCTAGGAGGATATGGTGGAACCCATCCCTAGAGGGCTGAGACCTGCAGTCAATGCCATTATAATAGCTGCGGTTATCAAAAAGGAACTCTCAGAGGAGAATGAATAATGAATCTCTCCATCCTCTCAACAAAGTCTACAGCACTGGATATATTGGGAAGTGGACATATGCTTCAGCCTCCTTTGCTCTTCATGTACTGAACTACATGTCACATCTGACCACACTAAAGAGATTCTTGCTTAATGAGGTTTCCAGGTCCATAGCATCCCAGATGATAGTCAAGACACAAGTGTATGGAGACTCAGTTAGCTACCATGGTGTCAATTTCAAATATATCCATGCACTTGCTGTCTAATCTAGTACATGGTACAGCCAAGGCAGCAGGCACCAGCATTGCAGTTTGCTGCCTTACTTGGATGCAACTGTCACTTTGCAAAGAGCTTTAAGGTATCTTTTTTGAACACTCCCATTTTATGGTTCAACTTTATTTGAACCTAAAGTTAAGGATACGCTGACAAGGCCCGAGACCGATGATGATATGTTGTCTGCTGTGGGGGGGCCTTCTTTTCCATTTTTCAACAGACCTTTACCCTCAATCAGAGGGGACATAAGTCTTTCTTTCTGGAAGTCCCAACATTTTGTCCAAAATGCTGCTGGTGGTAGTGGCCCCTGGGGCAGAGAGGGGAACTTCATAGGTTCATAGATTGGTACTAGGTTATCAGCCCTAGGGCCTATACAAGCCTAGCCATAACAATTCCCTGGCTATTTCTTCCCACATTATTTACTTCCCTGGACCACTGTCTAGCAGGGTGACTGACGTGATCCCCAAGGTGAATTTCCTTTCTCCCATCCAATCTGCTCACTGTTGCAACCCTAGAGGGAGAAGTAGTCTGCAAAACCAGGGGTTTGGGTGACCCTTCTCTAACAAACCATTTCACCACTCTTGAAGATTTGCCAGTCTGCTTCTCTCTGAAGGCAGTTTGATGGGGAGAGTGCTTGGCTGTGTACCCTCAAGCTTGGGAGGCCATCACCACAGATTTCTGAGTCCTGATAGTTGTTTCCAGAGGTTACACTATCCCCTTTCAGTTTTTCTATTTGTCAAAATTTCCTTCCACATGTCCTACTCTAGTAGCGAAGGGAAGCAGTGATAGAAATTCAAAAGCTGCTAGTAAAAAGAATCCTTCAGGAAGTCTTATTGGACCAAAAATATCTGAGGTCTGTTTAAGGTTCTTTTTGGCACCAAAGAAAAACAAGGACCTTAGGTCCTTATTGGACCTTAGCAGACTATCGGACTAAACCATGCGCTATCCTTAATAGTAGCTCCCTTCTGTGCAGATGTGCTATCGTTATTTGTTTGTCAAATACGTACACTATTGTTTTACCTGCTGAGATTGGATATATTAGAATGTATATATATGGTTTACATGTGTAGTCTAGCGATTGTATTGTTTCCCACACTGCCTGTTTCTCCCTCTCTCTCTCTTTACACCAGCTCTGTGTTCCTGCACATCCCTTAGCCTGACTGCCTGATTCTGCCTGGCTTGACTCCCAAGGAAACACTCTCAGTTTACAGAAGTTTACCTACCAGCTCACTGGAGACTTCCCAGGAACACTGAAAGAGAAAGTATGTCTGCTATTCTCAGTTGAAAGACTGTATCCATAATAAAACATTACTACACTGCCAAGGTAGGCAAGTTTCCTGAGTCAGGTAAGGCAGCAACCAATCCCCCCTCCATAGCAGTCTGTTATATCCCCACTTCCAGCCTCTCTCACACTCTACTTCCCAATACTTTCTCCTGAATTGCTCATATCTATACTGCATCCTCTCCTACATCTCCTCATCTCCCTCAGCCTGGCATTACCTCAGGTGCGACATATTCTGAAATTACGGTGACTATCCACTAGGTGGCACCTCTTTACTAGCTGTCTACTATACATCTTTACACTTTTCTTTCACATCTTACTAGCTATACCTTCTTTTATTTACTAAAGCTTCTCTTGTACTAGGCTACCCCATACTAAATTCCTAACACTAGCTTAACTCTCTCTCTTCCTATCCTACTGTGCCCTAAAGTGTCTCTTATCTCTACTCACCCCTCTAAGCATCCTAAATCTCCCACTGCCAAGCCTCTTCCTCCCTGCTGCACTTTCTGTCTTTATACTCACCTGTTGCCTCTCTATTTCACTGATTGTCTTTCTTGACACTGGACTCCTTGTCTTATCCTGCTCCGTTCGCTCTGCGGGCGAACTCCGCTCCCCTACCCTGCCCACAATTCCCACCCACCCCCACTGCTCCTACACTTATTCCTCCTACACCACACCCCCTCTAATCACTGCACCAATACCACTGCTCACATCATTATCACACTACACCTCTCACAACACCATATTAGCCACGCTCACCTCCAACTTACTCTGTTGTTCACTCCCACCTCCATAGACACCACTACATCGACTTACCTACCACACCACTCATTCAACTCTCATCTATTAACTCCACAATGCCAACATCTCCTACCCTACTCCTAATTCAACTACTTCTCTTAATCACAATACTTCCTTCTCTTTTTACTACCTATCTCTTAACCTCTTATGAACAACCACTTCTCTCCTCCACCCCCTTTCCCTCTAAACATACTTCTACATTACCACTAGCCACTACTCCAAACTCCCTAAACATTACATCTACACCCAACTACATACTTCCCAAATATCATAGACTAGCACCCATTAAATATACCAATCCCAATAATAAAAAACTACCTAATTATTCTTACAAGTTACTTTACCATAAAGACATCACATACCTTCACTCCCTACTAGATGGAGACATACACCCAAACCCTGGTCCTAACCATACCTCTACCACTGATAAATGTACTCTTATTACCAGTAGCTCCATAACCCCTTTCAAGCCAGTTAACTCTCTCCTTATAGCACATCTTAATATACGGAGCATTAATAATAAAATCCCACACCTACATGCCCTCCTAGATGTCCACCAATTCAATATCCTGTGCCTATCTGAAACTTGGCTTAAACCTTCAGTCAAAGATAATGAAGTAACCCCTCCAGAAAAGACTGTACTACTAAAAAGGGAGGAGGGGTCGCAATCCTCTACAAAACCAAACTACAAATCAGCACCATTGACCTTAACCCACCTTTAGACAATAAAGCCGAAATACTCATCACTAAATTTCAGGTCAACCCTAGTAAAGCTATTAATGTCATCTGTTTATACCTTTCACCAGGAAACAATATAAATACCCTTGAAAATATCCTGAAATGTATTACTATCAACCTCCCACAAGAAACTATAATTTTAGGAGACGTCAATATTGATTGGCAGTCCTGTAATAGTATACACCCTTCCACCCATATTAACTTATATGGCTTTACACAAACCATTAACTCCTCTACCAGAACTCACAAACCCAACAACAAAGAAACTACCTTGGACTGGGTACTCACTAATAATCCTCTACAAACCTACAAAGTAGGGACCCTCCCAGATGATCTAAGTGACCATTCCCTAACCTACTTTATTAGATCTAAAATCAACCTCACTCTTCCCAGCACTGCCAGAACTGTTCACTGCAAAAAACAATTTTACCATGATCTATTCCTGACAGAACTTAAACAATGTAATTGGACACCACTAAAATATTGTCCACTTGATGAAGCTGTAGCCTATTTTAATACCACATTCTTAACCATCCTGAACCACCATGCACCATTACGCTCTATTAGATGCAAAGCTAAACCAGCACCCTGGCTCTCAAATACTACAAGGCATAAAATCCATCTGAGAAACAAAGCCTGGGTCAAATGGCGTTCTACTAAAAATCCATTAGATCACTTAATTTTCAAACAACTAAGAAATAATACTAAAAAAGCCATAATGCTAGATAAAAAGAACTTTTACCTGCAAATGCAGCAAACCCATCAAAATAAACCTCAAAAGTTTTGGAACAGTATCAACAAACTTCTTCACCCAGGACAATCAACCACCCCTAACCCTCTAGGCTCCAACCCAGATAATCCCATTCACACTGCCAACTCCTTTAATTCCTTCTTTACCAATGCCATACAATCTCTTGCTAGCCATCTTTCCCCTGACACCACAAATCTGCTTAATTCATCTCTAAATCCTCCTCCATCCTTTCAAATGCAACCAGTGTCTACTAGTATATGCTCTCTTCTACTAAAACTTAAACCTTCTACCCCTTCTGCTGACCAACTCCCAGGAGAATACCTCCAAATTGGAGCCAAATCCATTGCCTACCCTATATCTATCCTTATCAATAGAACCATTAGTGAAGGAAATATCCCGTCCATCTGGAAAATTTCTTATATTATTCCTTTACACAAAGGTGGGAACTCTAATGAATTCTCGAACTTTCGTCCTATAGCCTTGCTATCTGCTCTGGCAAAAATTATGGAAAAATGTATACAGAAGCAACTTCTAAACCACCTTCTCCAAAATAAGCTACTGGCAAACTGCCAACATGGTTTCAGACCTCACCACAGTACCACCACAGCCCTGCTATCATTTACAGATTGTATTAACAATAATCGTAACAACGGCTTTCTTTCCTCTGCAGTATTCATTGATTTATCCAAAGCTTTCGACATGGTTTATCACCAGCTGCTCTTGCATATTATGAAATCTCTATCACTAGACCCATTAGCCATCAAATGGTTCAAATCTGACCTTGATAACAGAAAACAAGCGGTTCTCTGGCACAATAATCTTTCTAATCTCCTCCCCATCTCCCTTGGTGTCCATCAGGGCTCCATATTAGGGCCGCTCCTATTTTCCATCTATATTAATGATCTTCAGTCAGCAATTCCACATTCAACCTGCATTCAGTACGCAGATGACTCCACTATTATCTGCTCAGCTACTTCCCAAATTGAACTGCAGACCATCACCCAGAAAGCATTTAATACTGTTGAACTATGGTTTACAAACCGCTGCCTCCTACTAAATCCAAAGAAAACTAAACTGCTACTCTTCAACCCGCAAGTCCACCCCTACACATTTTACACTCACATCTAACAATGGTACTATTATCTCTCCAGACCTATCTACCAAACTCCTAGGAATATCTATAGACAACAACCTCAACTTTGACACACATATTAACAGTACTATAAAAACAGTCAACAAGAAACTTGGATCCCTCTATAGAATCAAACCCTTTCTTACTCCAGCAGCCAGGACTGCTATAGCCAGAACTCATCTCATCTCTACACTACTCTATGCCTCACCCATTTGTACAAACCTTTCTAAAACCAACATTAACAAATTGACTGTATCCTATAATAATATTGCCAGATTTGCTGCTGCCACTCCTTTCCGTACTCATCACTGTCTAAATCTTAAACAACTTGATTGGTTAGAGTTTCCACACCATCTGCACTTTTCACAGCTTACTATTGCCCACAAAACACTGTATCAACCCTCCAATACTCCTATACTTTCAAGCCTACTTATCCTCTACCACAATCCTAAAAACCTACGCTCTTCTAATAAACTTCTGTTTAACACCTGTAGATCCAACAATTTAGCAGGTGACTCCCTCTTCTGTAATGCCATTGGTAAGCTATGGAATCTATTACCCACTGAACTCACAACTCTCCCCTCTCATTCACATTTCAAAAAAAAGCTCAAGCTTTATCTCATGACACACTGGCTATGTTCCTGCACTATCCCTGACTAACTGCTGTTTCTTCTCACTAATTACCACCTGCCTCAACTAGCCTTCCCTACGAGATCTGCTTATTATGTATCTTTGACTGAATTCTTCATATATACACCTATATCTCATCATTGATTACTGCTCTGGCCATGCTTATTGGTAGTATAGCAGTTAACATTTCTAAAAAAAAAAAATAATAAGAAAAAACATAAACTGTTTTCCCCTATTCTATTCAAATCAGCTCTAATCTATACTGTCTTTAGTATACAACTTATTGGTATTTCTTTCTTGACTGTATTTTGCAAATGTTCTTCTGTATATTTTTTCAAGTCTGTACTTAATTTTGGTTCTTATTGTATATTGTTTTATTGTATATTGCTTGTTGTATTGCACACGGAGCTTTTCTCCCCGGGCCTCTACTGAAAATGGACATGTATCCAGCTAGACTAGCCCGGTCAACAAATGTAAAATAAAATAAAATAAATCAGAGCAACCAAATACAGAATTGTAACAGTAGAGTCCATACTACCTTTTCTGAGGAAGGACAACAGGCTGTGCTCTGTAGGTATCCAAGATGTGTACCAGGTAAAGATATCCAGGCATTCCAGAAGGGTTCTGTACTTCCTTCTGAGAAACAGTCACTCTCTGTTTTGAGCATTGCCCTTTGTTCTCACCACAGCCCCGTGGGTGTTCACCAGATACTTGGCAATGGTTACAACCCATCTCAAGCTGCAAGATTTGGGGGTTTTCCCTTACCTGAACAATTGGCTCCCTAAAGCAACTTCAAGGGCATTGGTAGTTCAGTCAAGAGACTCCTTGATCTATGTGTGCCTAGCTTTAGGAATTAAGGTGAACTTCAAGAAGTCCAAACTAGACTCTGTCCAGGCTGTGGAGTTCATAGGTTGCCATCTGGACACTGCTACCCAAATTGTCAGACTTTCACTCTCAAGATTGTCATCTCTGCTCCTTCAGGCCCATTAGGTTCCTGTAAGTCTGCCTGCTTCTTTAGTCCTTTGTCTCTTCAGTTCAATGGCTGCTGCCATTTCATTAGTTCTCCTGGCCAGGTTCCTCACAAGGGTACTTCAGTCGACTCTAAGTCCAGTGGTCTTTGACAACACATCTTGTACAGTATCCCATAAGCCTTAAAGAGGTTTGTCACCATGACATCCAGCAGTGTCTCATCAAAACACCCCTTTGTCCTTGTCACAGTAAGTATGGACACTTTGCTGCTGAGGATGGGGGCACTTTGAGGGAAGACCAGTCCAAAGTATCTGGTCACAATTAGAGGACAACTTGCTCATCCATGATCTGGCAGTGAGAGTGGTCTTCCTGATGCTGCATGCTTTTCAAGACAGTCTACCCAAAACTGCAATGTCTATCCAGAGTGTCAACATGGCTGTGGGTCTGTTATATCAACAAACAAGGCAGAACCTGATCTTGTCCCCTGTTTCGAGAGGCCATGAGAATGTGGCAGTGGGCAATGTCTTCCCAATGCTTTCTGATAGTGATGCACTTCTTGGGGGTGTACATTGATTTCTGATAGCAATGTACATCACAAGGAAATCCAGCATCCTATTGGACAGGTTGAGCAGAAGTATTCAAGTGTTTCACGAGTGCTTCCTCAACCCATCAGTGACAACAGATTTTCAACTACTTACTGCCATATCTTTGCAACCCTTTACAACACAGTGCAGCAACTACTTTGCCCTGATCCCCCAGAATTGACAATCATTGAGGGACACCCTGGTCCATGCTCGACCCTAGGTCTCTTCTACATATGCCTTCTGATTCCCATGATAGTGAACTTTTTACAAAAAGCAGTATGGTGCAAGCTGACTGTGATCCTCCTAACACTGTTTTGGCCCAAATAAGAATGGATCCTTTTCTTGCGGCCTCACCTGGTTCACCCTCCTTGGATTCTTGATCTGTTATCACATCCTTTGGGCCAGCATCACCCAAATTTCAAATCCCTCAAACTCCCCACTTGTTTCCTCCACTTCTAATGATGACTAGAGATCCCAAGCTATTAGAGTTATACATATATTTTCCTTATATCAGAAGCCATAAACTAGAAAACTTAACTGCAGTAAGTGGAGAAGATTCAGTATTTGGGTTGTCTTTTTTGCTTCCTTGGATGATATTTTGGGCTTTGAGGCAGACTGGTAAAATATAGCTATTCTATTAAGGTTCATTTGGTGGCCATTTTCAATTTCCATTTTAGTCAAGATAAAGCCTTTTTGAAATTGATCTTTCTACCCAGACCTCCCTTGAGGGACTTGGTTTCTCATTGGGATCTGTCCTTTTTATATTATAGACATTAACAGGACACTTTTTCAGCCTGCTGCTACAGTGGCTCTGAAGTTGTCATTGAAAACTTTTTTCTTAATTGCAGTAACTTCCACTACACACATTTCAGAACTTCAGGCTTTATCTTATAGGCCTCCCTATTTGATATTTCACAAGAATACGATTTCTCTGCCTACCAATCCCACCTTTTTTGCCTAAGGTGGCCTCTGATTCTAACCTGAATCAGTCTATTCATCTAGCAGTATTTCCAAATTTCATTAATAAGGATGAAAACATTCTACATTACTAGACCTTCATCAGCATTTGAGATTTTACTTAAACAGACCGCTAGAGTTCAGAAAATTAGACCAGCTCTGTATCATTTTTGTAGACTAAGGCAGTCTCACATTTTATTATATTCTGATGGCTTGCTGATAGCGTATCTTTTGTGTCTAAAGTTAATTGCTTATATTTTCCTTCCAGACCAAAGGGTCATTTCACAATGGCAGTATCTACTTCAATAGCCTTTTTCAGTCATGCTTCTTTGGATGATGTGTGCTCAGCTGCTTCTTGGTGGCACACTCGTACCCTTGTTTGCTATTCAATTTAGGTCAAGGGCATCATTTGGCTCCACTATTCTTCAGAATGTTCTCTCATGTTTCTGCCCACTTAGGCTGGCTTGAGACTGTCTTCCATAGGTTGAGGCAGCTTGAAAAGAAAACATTGTTTGCCTTAACACTAGATTCATGCTGTCTTCTTCCATTCTTCCCTTCGTCTT
Source organism: Protopterus annectens (assembly GCF_019279795.1). Lineage (NCBI taxonomy): Eukaryota > Metazoa > Chordata > Ceratodontiformes > Protopteridae > Protopterus > Protopterus annectens. The sequence continues at coordinate 391,828,120 of NC_056726.1, forward strand.
CTACCAAATTATCATCAGTATTGCTGGATCATTGTCTATTTTTGTTCAGTTCAATTTATGGGTTGTTGGATCTTGTAGAACAGAGAGAGTGTGTGTGTGTGTGTGTGTGTGTGTGTGTGTGTGTGTGTGTGTGTGTGTATGTGTGTTGTGTCTACAAGAAACATATCAAGGACTGAATGTGCATATATAAATAGCAAGCAAGCAAGTGCTATACTTTGTGGCATTTTGAAAAGACAGCCAGCGAGCATGTAAGAATGACTGTAGCTAGTTTATCTATGTTACCTAAGTTAACGTTAATAAGCTTCAATTGTGATGTGTTTGTACATAATAAAGCTGCTTGAACAGATCCCACAAAGACTCGTCTATTGCATCCTAACTAGATGAGTGACAGATCTGACCTAGGTGCCTTCTACCAGAGTCTTGGATCCAGGAGCTCTGACTTCTCCCTTACCCACAATTCTCTCTTTATGTCTGATTTACCTCGGATCTCATTTGCCACCTGTTTTATCCAGATGTGTTATCTTAGAATTCTTCTTGCGATCACAGTAAGTGAAAGCAAATTGTTCAATCTCTTGATTCTTCCTTTATGTTATGGTATAGAACATGGTATAGATAGTTTGTAGGTTAGGTTAGTGTTGACGTTAGTTTTAGGTAACTTTTTTGAGTGCTTTTTACCTGTAGAACTTTCCAGTAATAGTACTGTTACTGTGACTTAAATATTAGGGTATTCACCAACTGTTATATAGATATTTTTCTTGTAGATTTAGATGAATATACATATATTCTCAATATCTGAAGTTCTTTTCATTCTTCCTCAATGAATGGGTTACAGATCCAATTCGGCCAACTTTGGATCCAACTCTCGAGCTCCTCCTTCTACCCACAATGCCCTAGTCAATTCCCAAAACCCCAGATCTAGTTTGCTGGCATTGTCCCAGATGTAGGATCCTCTCTTGCAGCATTTGCTTAATAGTATTCTTTACTGTAAGTACATTTTTATCCTTATTTTTAAAATATATTTCTTTCCCCTTTTAATTCTTTCTCATACCTGTATTTTTCCAGGCTCCCTCAGATTTTTATCATTTTTTTCTGCATCAGGCCTTTCTGCTATTATAGTAGTAGTTCTTCATCATGTACCATTGTTGATACTCTTCTCTCTATCACCTTTATTTCCTGCCCTTTTCATACAGATTATTCTTTATTAGCATTGCTGGTTTTTTTTCTACTTAAAAAATGTATGTATTTACCTTTTTTCTTTTATATTGTTTTTCTTTCTAGCTTTATCTGTCATGATTGATAAGCTGACAGGTTTTAAGAAATGTACTTCCTGTGGGCATAAAATCCCTAACGTGGATGCCCACAGGGAGTGTGTTTACTGCTTAGGAGCAGCTCTTTCATCTAAGACCCCCTTACATTGTTTTTCATAGAGACAGGGTTACCTTATGGATGTGTTGTTGGAGTGTAATAGTAACCAAAATATTCATTTACCAGTCTTCTTTCTAAAATTTTCAAACAAAGATGAATACATCAAAACCAAGAAATAAATAGCAACAGTATCACCAAACCAAAGAAAAACAAGCTTCAAAGCAGGATCTGACCAACGTAATCCACAGAGTAAACGAGTGCCAAGTGGGTAGTTGCAAGAAAATTTATTGATAAAAAACAAGCGCTTTCGCTCGGCTAGATACCGAGCTTTTTCAAGTTAAAAATGAATTAAAACATTGGAAACAGTGCCATTTTATATATCTTTCCCTATCACATGGTTAGCTAGTTAGCTGTTAGTCTTAAGTCAATTAACAATTAACAATTAGTGAGGAGTGCTACTTTAGTAAAGCAACACTCATATTTTAAAAAAGGAGAAATACTCATATGTTTAAAAAGAAATACCCATATTACAAAGCGTTGCACATTTGAAACATAAAATACACTGTTTAAAAATGTATGTGCTAATGCTCATGTATTAACTCTAGTAGCAAGTGTGTATACATGTAAAACCTATTAAATGAACTGCATTATCAGTTATGTTAAAAACTGTATTCCTGTTATTCATAATTTTTGTGTTAAATATATTTGGTGAATGTTAAAACAATTTAAAAAATAGTAGAAATAGAAAACATACATCTGCAGAGAAAAAATTGTTGAAAAAAGTATACAAGCATAAAGATTACTGTAGTTAAAAAGTCGTGTTGCAGCAGACACCTACAACAGTGAATGATCTTACTGTGAAGGGTGTGTCTACTTACAAACCTACAAGCGAGCTCTTCTAATTTTAAGAACACTGCTGATGTTAACACTCTTGAAAAAGCTCGGTATCTAGCCAAGCGAAAGCGCTTGTTTTTTATCAATAAATTTTCTTGCAACTACCCACTTGGCACTCGTTTACTCTGTGGATTACGTTGGTCAGATCCTGCTTTGAAAGATGAATACATGCTTCATCTTCTAGACATGCATAGACAATTAAGTTTCTATTTACACAGAACAATGGAATTCAAGAAAACAGACCAACTGTTTATCTCCTTTTCACCAAATCTGCTAGGTTCTCCAGTTTCTAAAGTCACATTGGCCAAATGGATTTTGGAATGGAACTGTATTTCCTGGATTTATTCCCAACAGGACCTTTATGTACCATGAATCCCTAAAGCCCATTCTACTTGAGCTATGGCTACTTCATCTGCTTTGTAGTCAAGAACGTTTATTAATGATATCTGCCTAACAGCCACATAGTCCAATGTTCATACCTTTGTTACTTATTAGAAACTGGACCTAGTTTCCAGAAGTAGAGCTGCCTTTGGTTCAGTGGTTCTCTGGAATATCCTTCCATGAGGGCCACCCGAGATTCATGTAGCTAGGGATTCTGTCTCATTCATTGAGGAAGAATGAAAAAGACAGCATCAGATTTAAGTTATGTACTTTCCATCACTAGGCATCTGTGTTGTCCATTTTCATTCTTCCTCAACCCCCCACTCCTGTCATCTCTTGGAGTGACCTAATGGACCTTAAGAACCTGTAGTTTGGGGTTTGAACCCTACTCTAATATCTCTTTTTAATCTCTTTATTATTTAATGAGTGCATTATGGCAGCAAACTCTGTCTGAGGTATTGGAGATGGAATAGGGCATTATGGGTAAAGGGAAGAGCTCGAGTGGTTGGATCCAAAGTATATAGTATGCAGCCAAGTCAGATACGAGAATCAGATCTGTAACCCGTTCATTGAGGAAGAATGAAAATGGACAATACAGATGCCTAGTTATGGTAAATACATAATTTAAATGTAAAGAAAGGCAAGTGTTGCAGTTACATGGTGTTCAGTACTTTTTTGTGTGTAGTTTTCTTTTCAATGTCTGAAAAACCTTTTTAAAGCATTCAGCCTGTGGACACACAATCTCTTCTCAAGACCCCCCATGCCCATTGTGTCTATTTTTGGGTCATCTTCAGGCTAATTGTGATCTCTATACTGCCTTTGGATCCAGAGCCCTCTAAGCCAGGAAAGAAAAACTGATACTTAAAGGCTTGCTTCCTCCTTAGACAGGGTCTTCCACAATGTCGTCTGAAGCTAGACAAACCTCTGCATCTCCCAGCTCAGAAAAGCAAAAGTATAAAGAGGATAAACCTAAAGAAAAACACTGAGAGAAATCAATACAGAAAAGAACTGATGAAAAGATATTGGATGAGAGAAAGACAGACAAATCTAGGAAAAGGTCTCCAAATCAAACCAGTCTACCAGGTCTGGCACCTAAGGCTTCAAGGCAGTTGTATCCATCTGCAATTCTGATCCAGACTCCCTCACCTAAAGTTACTTTTTCCCTGGGATTAGTAAGTCCTATATTACATTCTCCAATGCTACGACACAAGCTACCCTTGACACCTGTATCTGTAGCTTCATCGTCAAGGTCTGGACATTTCACCAGAAGTCTCTCTGAAATGTACATTGACTGGATGATGAGAAACTAGGGGTCCACCCAGCACCAGCCCCTGAAGGAGAGCCAGGAATGGGCCCATCAACCTCGTCCAATAACTGCTCCTTATCAGAGCCAGCATTTATGGTTCCAAACCATGCTGGCTCACATCTGTACAATATGTTAGCCATAGAGACTTTGGCTTCAACGTTTTCCCCTTACTCTCTCAACTCTGATGCTTTTGGGTTGAAAAGAGTCCTAGAGCCAAAGGGTTGGACTGCCAACAGTGAAGTCAACACCATAGTTTTCAGAGTTGTTCCTTCCCCCTCAGTGCTTTGGCACTTGACAGCTCAACTCCGAGATCCTCATCAGAATCATTCTTCATTGGAGCTGGGATACTCCCCCAGTCAGCTGATGGGGAAGTATTTCCTTGGCTCCAATGGCAGAATCAGCTTTCAAGGCAGTGGAAAGGGCAATGGCTGCATGCGTGTGCACAGAGCTCTGACCCATCCCAACTCCCAGTGGATCCTGAGCCTCATTCTTCTCCTTCAGGTTGATAGCAGCAGACAGAACCTATATGCTTTGAGGCAGCTCAAGAACTGAGCTCCCCATCTGATTCTGATATGTCTCCATCAGTCCCAGAGATACAGTCTGTAAAAACAGATAAGCAAACAGAAGCACATAGGCTCCTCACCTATGTCTGTCATTTGGATGAAGAACGATCCCCCAGTTCCCTGTTGAGGACGTCAGTTTGGTTTTCATTCTAGAATTGATGAAGCAGAGGCTACTTTGTTCTACTGAAACCCCTTTGGATGAGACCATATTCCTTGAAGCCTTTGGGTTTGGCCCATCTGCATCCAACCTGGGTGGTCCCATTTCCCCCCACACTCTCTGTCTGATGATGTCTTGATGGATCTCATTGTACAGAGGGCTTGAAAGGACTCTGACAATGCAGAGCTCATTCCTAGGAAACTGGATAGGACCCTATTCATCTTGAAGGACTGGAAACACTGGTCTAAAGGCTCTCCAGTAGAGGCCATGGTGGTAGCAGCAGCCACAAAGAAAGAACCCTCTGAGGAAAGTTCTCTCTGTACCTAAACAGAGATTCCAAGGGGTTGGACAGATTAGGGAAACAGACTTGCTCTTCACTGAACTTTGAACTTCAAGCGCTGAATTACCTTGTCCATTTAACTTGTTTCCAAAGGGACTTGATCAAGGATGTAACTTAACATCTGACATCGAAAAAACAGTGGGTACCCGAATGTCTACCCTGCAATCTACTTCCATTGCTGCCATGTGACTGCTATTGAATGCAGCAGGTGGTACAGACATTACCATGTGTTACCATGCCTGGATGCAGCTGTGTGATTTCACAGAAAGCTTCCAGATGCCCCTTATTAATGTCCGTTTCAATGGTTCCACTTTCTTTGAACCTAAGGTAAAAAAAAACTCTTAGCTGGAAGGAACAAGACAGTAATTCCCTTTCTACTGTGGGAATCAGTTACTTCACTCCACAATGTTACTATTCTAGGAATCAAAGGGGAGGCAAGAAAATATGGTTCAAAAACTCACAGGGTTTTCACCATGACATTCCTGTAGATAGACCTCCCATAGGCAGAGGTGGAGAGAATTTGAACAGAACTCACCCAAGAAGCATAAGTGAACTGCAGAACCATAGTTTCCATGGCCTCTTCATGTGAGAAACCCTACCAGTGTCTCTGAATCATTGCCCGGCTGTTGCACTTTGACATAAGGTGCTTAACCTTACACCCTCTGGCCTGGCAAACCATAGCTTCTCTTCATGGGTGTTAAGGATAATCACCAGGGGCTATACCATACACTTTTTGTTTTCTACAAAGAAAAGATTAAAGATTCCCAATACTCCAACCAGTCAGTTGGAATCTGCAGCAACAGAAGTGTTAAAGTTGCTAAACAAGAGTTATTCAGCTGGTCCCCCCCAGTCAGTTAGAATCAGGAATCTATTCCAGATTCCTTTTCATTCCAAAAGAGACAGAGGACCTCAGACCAACTTGTCAAATGGACAGAATTCAGGATGGTCGTGGTTCAGTCCATTCTGCCTCTGATGAAGGATGATTGGGTATGTTCTATAGATCTCCAGGACGCCAACTTCCACATCTGAATTCCCAAGATAATCCAGGAGGTTCCTCCATTTCCAGCTAGGAGCCAATCACTCCCAATTTAGAGCACTGCCATTTGGTCTTAGTATAGCCCACTGGGTGCTCACCAAGATTATAGCAGTGATTGCAGCTCATGTACGTCTACAGGGGATCACATATTTAGAAGACCTGCTCCTAATAGCTATCTCCATGGATCTGCTATTACAACACCAAGTTTTTCTTCTCAGTCTTGCAGACCACTTGGGGATAAGTGGATCTGAAAGTTCGACTGCACAATCCTACACTAAGGCACTGTATGAGCACATCCACTCATGCATGAATCGTGCCATCCCAAATAGAACCAAGATACTCTCCTCCAAAAAAAGGAAGCCAATCTGGTGGTCCCCTGTTATAAACAAACTATACAACAGTAGGAAGAAACTGTTGCAGAAAAGAGGAAAATCCCAGGATGCAAAAAACACCCTCACCAGCCTCAGTAAGAAGCTGAGATCCCTCATAAAATCCTCAAAAGCTAGTTATGAAAATAAAATTGCCAAAGATTCCAAAGACAACCACAAGGCATTCTATAGTTATGTCAAGAATCTAAATGGCAATGTTCAGATCTGCTCTGAGCTACAACAGAATGGCATTAAATATACTGATCCCAAGGATATTGCCAATATCCTGGCAGATCGATTTATTACCAACTTCACCCCCCTCTCACCCCCTAAAGGGCCCATCTCAATACCAAAAGATTGCCAAATTCCAGTAATCACGGCCACACAGGTAGAAACCACACTCTCCAAAGCTAAGAATACAGCATCCATGGGACCAGATGACATCCCAGGCTGTGTACTACATGAACTACAAAATGAACTGGCACCTCACCTAAGTGTCATGTTTAATCATAGCCTCACCTCAAGCTTCGTGCCCACTGAGTGGCACACAGCTACAGTTATCCCACTCCACAAGGGGGGAATCCACCTTGGATCCCGGGAACTACCGTCCCATCAGTCTGACAAGCCTGATCTGCAAGGACATGGAATGCATTATCATGGAACTTATAAACAAAGACATTGGCAACCTTAAAACACTGGACCCCACCCAGTTTGGGTTTGTGAAGGGCCGATCTTGTCTCCTGAATCTGATTGACTTCTTCTAATCAGTCTCCAGAGCTGTGGACGAGGGTAAGGCGGTCCACACAGCCTATCTGGACCTCGCCAAGTCCTTCGACACCATCCCCCACTCTGAAATCATAGATAAACTTACTAAGCTGGGCATAAATCCTTATGTCATGTGATGGGTTGCCAAGTGGCTTATTGACAGAACCCAGACTGTAAAAGTAGCTGACTCCAAATTCAGCTCCAGACAAGTAACAAGTGGAGTACCTCAGGGTTCAGTCCTGGGACCACTCTTGTTTGGCATCTACTTCTCTGAAGTACAGGCCAACAATAAGGGACTCTGGCTAACAAAGTTCACAGATGACTGCAAACTGGGAACAATTATTGAATCCCCAAATGATGTGGATATCCTACAAAAGGGCCTTACAGAAACAGGTGCTTGGTGCCAGATCCATGGGCTCAAGCTTAATGCCAAGAAATGTATAGTTATCCCCTTTGGAAAAAAACATGTACCCATGAATTACCACATAGGTGGCAGGACACTAAACATTGAAAGTGTGATGAGAGACTTAGGGACACAGGTGGACAGTGGTCTCACTTTCGATAACCACATCGCCACAACAGTCAGGAAATCCTTCTGTGTGGCACACCTCATCACTAAGGGCTTTTCATTCAGAAAAAAGGAGGCTATTGTCCCACTGTACTCATCCCTCATTAGACTCATTATAGAGTATAATGCCCCATTTGGTATGTACCTCACAAGACATCTGCAACAGCTGGAAAGATCACAGAAATACCTCACTAAAAGAATCACAGGCCTAAAGCAGATGCCATATGTTGACCGTCTAAAAAAACTCCAGCTATACTCTGTGGCATATCGTCTACTCAAGGCCATGTCAAACCCTGAGCTGTTGGACATGCTCCACTTAAAGAAATCCCAATCCCTCAGAGCCACATGCTCCTTGGATCATCACAATGAACAAAACATGCTGGAGGGATAGGTTCCTGACCCAGAGACTCCCCATACTCTGGAATAGACTGCCCATACATGTTAAGCAGAGCGCCTCATTGGCCCTCTTCAAAAGGAACCTTGATGATTGGATGGGGGATAGGAATTTCACCCCTGGGATCATGTCAGTCACCCTGCTAGACAGGGGTCCAGAGAAGTAAATATTGTGGGAAGAAATATCCAGGGAATTGTTATGGTTAAGCTTGTATAGGCCCTAGGGCCGATAGCCTATATGAACCTATGAACCTGTAACAGTCAATCATATGAAAAGCAAATTGCTACCAACACAACAAATAGAATGCATTTGATGTCATACAAATACATTTCCACAAATTGCCAAACATCCAATCGAGAGATAGTTCAGCCATTAAGATTGGCAGCTTCTAAAGTGATTCAACATCCTCTCCAACAAGCTAGACTGATTATCTGTCTGTTAGGTCTGATAGCTTCTACCATTACATTAGTATCATTAGTAAGATACCATGAGTGCTGCAGTGGACACTATATGTCCAATGGTCACAGAACTTTCACCCTCTACATACCAAGATCCATTTCACTCAAGCATGCTGAAAACATGTAAGATGGTGGATGACTTCTCAGTCGTTGGTAGATGGGAGGCCTTTCTGCCCACCTGTTCTCCAGGCTACAGTAACCACAGACACTTCCCTTCTGGGGTGGGGACATTTTGAAGGGAAGATGGTTCAAGGGACTTAATCAACTAAGGAGGCCAAGACACATTAGTGTCTTGGATATGAGGGAAGTTCTTACACTGTGTGCTTTTCAGGACTCCATACCCAATGGTATGATTTCCATTCACATGGAAAATATGTCTGTGGTATGGGCCAGCAACAAATAAGGTGGAACATGTTCATATCCTCTTTGTTGGGAGGCCATGCAAGTCTGGTAGTGGACGATGTCTTCCCATCACTTTCTAGTAGCAACGCACATTTCTGAAATGTCAAATAGCAGACAGACTAAGCAGGTGTATCCTATTACCCCATGAGTGGTTTGTCACCGTGACAAACAAGATATTCATCAGCTGGGTCCAACCTTGCTGTGACCTCTTTGCCTTTACCTGAACAACAAATGCAGCAGTTACTTTGCCCTCATCCCTCTACAGGGACAGTTACCAATAGATGCTCTAGTCCATTTTTTGACTTCCAGTTCTGCTATATGCCTTTCTACCAATTCATTTTCTAACAAAATTCATACAGAAAGCCATGAGGTGAAAGGCCAAGGTGATCTTCTTTGCCACATTTTTGCCCCAGCAGGTGTGGTTCCCCTTCCCCTTCACCCTGGGTGCTGGATCCAATTCTGAAACTACTGAGGCTACTGGATCTTCAGACCCTGAAATTAACCACATGGCTTGTCCAATTTTATTTGAAGCTTGCCTGGTGTATTTGCCATTGAAGAGACATCTGGTGCAGTAGGAGCCAAGCTCCCAGCCTTGGTGGAAAGAAGATCCTTCAAAACAAGCTTCTCCCTATGTCGTTGGAGCATCCTGACACCAAAAGAGGCACACGCCTTGCATTCCAAATTCAAGTTGGCAACATTTAGACTTATAAAAGCAAGTGGCAAAGATATTTCTCTTTGGGCATCTTCAAAACAATACCCATTTTCAGCCTGTCTTCCTTTGATATTGGAATTTCTTTCAGAACTTTTTCATCAGTGTTTCAGTTACTCTACTATAAAGGTTCAGATGGCTTCCATTTCTAATTTTCACGTAGGGAGTATCCTAAGAGAATCAATAGATGAATCAGTATCTAAAGCCTTCCTTAAAGAAACATTTTTTAAGACCTCCCATTCAAGAGGCAGTCCCTCCATGGGATATTGACTTGTTGCTTCAGTCATTAAGTCAGAAACCCTTTGAACATGCAGAATATCCATCTTAAATTTCTTCCTTGCAATGCCTTTTTTCTGCTTGCTATTACCTCCATTAGATAAGTTTTGGAATTAAAAGCACTGTCATGTAAGCCACCCTTTCTCCACTTCCACAAAGATAGTATCAGTGAAAACTAATCCTTTTCTTCCAAAGGTGTCAACTGAAACAAATTTGAATCAATACATTGTGTTGTGTTTTCCCCTAACTATAACACACGCTTCATATGTTAAATCTCCACAGGCACAGATGGCTCAGTTTTTATCTGCATCGTATTAAAGATATAAGAAAGTCAGACCAACTCTTTGTATCTTTTTCCAAAACAAAAATAGGACGACATGTTTCAAAAGTTACACTTCTTAAGTGGCTGGTAGACTGCATTTTTCTGAGTTTACCAATCTCCTGGATTACCTTTGTACTTAAAACCTATGGCTTACTACACTAGAATAATGGCTACATCTGTAGCATTTGCAAAGAGTTCCTATCAGCAACATCTGTGCAGCAGCAACCTGGTCATATCAGCAACATCTGTGCAGCAGCAACCTGGCCATATCAGCAACATCTGTGCAGCAGCAACCTGGTCATCAGCTCATACCTTTGTATCTCATAAGTTGGAGGTACAGTTTAGAGTGCATGCATCCTTTGTCTGCCATTCTTAGGAATGGCTTTCCTTGAGCCCACCCAGGTTCATTAGATGGCTTAGGAATCTGTCCCATACATTGAACATGATGAAAATAGACATTGGATACGATAGTTATGTACTTACCATAAAGCTAGATCCATGTCTAAATTTCATCCGGTTCAACACCCCCCCCCCCAAATTGTCATTTACATTTTCTGGGGCTCTGACAGACCTAGACTAAGACCCTGTCTGTTTACTCTGCATCACCATTCACTATACATGGAACATTCTTGGGTTATTGCTATTACGTGAAATTGTGGTCATATGATTGGAATAGTCAGCAAATATGATCTGAGGTGAAGCAAGACCCTCACATAAGGACAGATTGAATGTCAAACAATTCCTTTTTTCCCCTCTAGACCACTCTCTCTTCTTCTGAAGCTTGCCTGGTGTATTTGCCATTGAAGAGACATCTGGTGCAGTAGGAGCCAAGCTCCCAGCCTTGCTGGAAAGAAGGCCCTTCAAAACAAGCTTCTCCCTATGTCGTTGGAGCATCCTGATACCAAAAGAGGCACACGCCTTGCATTCCAAATTCAAGTTGGCAACATTTAGACAGCACACGCAAAGGGAATGAGGGTCCTGCAGCAGGATTTTGTGGCTGCAGACTGAACACTTGAACCCAGCAGCCTTTTCTGACATGCTAGGAAAAAAACAGTGTCCTGCTGTCAGCTGTCAGAGTCTAGGAAAATAGGAAAAACAGATAATATAAAAACAGCAATACAGAAAGGTATCAGTATTGCCATTCTAATATTTAAACTAGAAAAAGTTATAGAAAAGTGATAAGAAAAGTAAGCAACACCTTAAGCTAGGGAATATATATATATATATATATATATATATATATATATATATATATATATATATATATATATAAATATATAAATATATATATCATCATCATCTTTCAGCTTTTCCCGTTAGGGGTCGCCACAGCGGATCATCTCTTTCCATTTCTTCCTATCCTCTGCATCTTGCTCTGTCACATCAGCCACCTGCATGTCCTCTCTCACCACGTCCATAAACCTTATCTTAGGCCTTCCTCTTTTCCTCTTACCTGGCAGCTCCATCCTTAGCATCTTTTTCCCAATATACCCATCATCCCTCCTCAGCACATGTCCAAACCAACGCAATCTCGTCTCTCTTGCTTTGTCTCCAAACTGTCCAACATGAGCTGACCCTCTAATATACTGATTCCTAATCCTATCCATCCTAGTCACACCGAGTGCAAATCTTAACATCTTTAACTCTGCCACATCCAGCTCTGACTCCTGCCTTTTTGTCAATGCCACTGTCTCCAAGCCATATAACATAGCTGGTCTCACTACTGTCTTGTAGACCTTCCCTTTCACTCTTACTGGTACCCGTCTGTCACAAATCACTCCTGACACTCTTCTCCACCCATTCCACCCTGCCTGTATTCTCTTCTTCATCTCTCTTCCACATTCACCATTACTCTGAACTGTTGATCCCAAGTATTTAAACTCGTCCACCTTTACCAACTCTACTCCCTGCATCCTCACCATTCCTCTACCCTCCCTCTCATTTACACTCATATATTCTGTCTTAGCCCTGCTGATCTTCATTCCTCTGCTTTCTAGAGCATATCTCCACCTCTCCAGAGTCTCCTCAACCTGATTCCTACTCTCACTATAGATCACAATGTCATCTGCAAACATCATAGTCCACGGGGCCTCCTGTCTGATCTCATCTGTCAACCTGTCCATCACCTCTGCAAATAAGAAAGGACTCAGAGCTGATCCTTGATGTAATCCCACCTCTATCTTAAATGGATCTGTCACTCCCACTGCAGTCCTCACCACTGTCACACTACCCTCGTACATATCCTGTACCACTCTTACATACTTCTGTGCCACTCCCGACTCATACAATACCACAACTCTTCTCTAGGAACTCTGTCATATGCTTTCTCCAAGTCTGCAAAGACACAATGCAACTCCTTCTGACTTTCTCTGTATTTCTCCAATAACACTCTCAGAGCAAACATTGCATCTGTAGTGCTCTTTCCTGGCATGAAACCATACTGCTGATCACTAATCATCACCTCCCTTCTTAACCTAACTTCTACTACTCTGTCCCATAACTTCAAACTGTGACTGATCAATTTTATCCCTCTGTAGTTACTGCAGCTCTGCACATCACCCTTATTCTTAAAGATGGGTACCAAAACACTTTTTCTCCACTCCTCAGGCATCCTCTGACTTTCCAAAATTTCATTAAACAATCTAGTTAAAAATTCCACTGCCATTTCTCCTAAGCACCTCCATGCTTCCATTGGGATGTCATCTGGGCCAACAACCTTTCCATTCTTCATCCTCCTCATAGCTGTCCTTACTTCCTCCTTGCTAATCTGTTTCACTTCCTGATTCACTATCCCCACATCATCCAAACTTCTCTCTCTCTCATTCTCTTCATTCATCAGCCTCTCAAAATACTCTTTCCATCTACTCAACACACTCTCCTCTCTTGTGAGTACCTTTCCCTCACTATCCTTTATCACCCTTACTTGCTGCACATCTTTCCCAGCTTTGTCCCTCTGTCTAGCCAATCGGTACAGGTCCTTTTCTCCCTCTTTAGTGTCCAATCTCTCATACAACTCTCCATACGCCTTATCCTTAGCTTTCGCCACCCCTCTCTTTGCCATGCGCCTCATCTCCTTATACTCATGTCTACTTTCTTCATCTCTTTGACAATCCCACTTCTTCTTCACCAGCCTCTTCCTCTGTATACTCTCCTGTACTTCCTCATTCCACCACCAGGTCTCCTTGTTCTCCTTCCTCTGTCCAGATGTCACACCAAGCACCTTTCTAGCAGTCTCCCTTACTAGTTCTGCTGCAGTTACCCAGCTATTCGGTAACTCTCCACTGTCTCCCAGTGCCTGTCTTAACTCTTCCCTAAACTCCACTTCACAATCACCCTTTTTTAACTTCCACCATTTAATCCTTGGCACTGCTTTCACACTCCTCCTCCTCTTCTTGATCACCAACGTCATCCTACAGACCACCATTCTATGCTGCTTAACTACACTTTCCCCTGCCACCACTTTACAGTCTCCAATCTCCTTCAGACTGGCCCTCCTACATAATATATAATCCACCTGTGTGCATCTTCCTCCACTCTTGTATGTCACCCTATGCTCCTCCCTCTTCTTAAAATACATATTCACCACAGCCATGTCCATCCTTTTCGCAAAATCCATAATCATCTGCCCTTCTGCATTCCTTTCCTTAACACCATACCTACCCATCACTTCCTCATCCCCTCTGTTCCCTTCACCAACATGCCCATTAAAGTCTGCTCCAATCACTAGTCTCTCACCCTTGGGTACACTCACCACAACTTCATCCAACTCACTCCAAAATTTCTCTTTCTCATCCATCACACATCCAACCTGTGGAGCATATGCACTAACACATTCATCATTACACCATCAATTTCGAGCTTCATAAACATCACTCTGTCAGACACTCTCTTCACGTCTAAAACAGTCTTGGCATATTGTTCCTTTAGTATAACCCCTACCCCATTTCTCCTGCCATCCACACCATAATAAAACAATTTGAATCCATTTCCTAAATACCTGGCCTTACTTCCCTTCCATCTGGTCTCTATATATATTCTACTTTATAAACTTTTTTTGTTTGGGAAAGCTAAAGATGGGGGAAGGGTAGTATTGCATGTCTTGTGTATTCAAATGAAACACTGAGGCTGGTTATGCATTCAAGTCATTTATTATACATACATCAGGAGTTGTAACTTGTACATATACTTTGTACTTTATATGCTTACTATGCTTACTGACTGACTTGCTCTAATACACTCACATGTGTAGGGTTACCATATTTGGTTATACGAAAAAGAGGACAATAGATTCTTTGTTGGGGCAAAATGTCTTTAACACTAGGAGAAGACCAAAAAAAAAAAAAAAAAAAAAAAAAAAAAGGTAGCCCCGTGTTTGGTCTTTCAACCATAAAAAATAAAAATTCAGTGTGAAAAATAGAGAAGGTATAATGCATTATTTTATATGTAATTAACAGTACCACAAAGCAAGCAAGGAAGGACCACCATGATGGTAAAAATTGTAAAATCCAATTTAATAACAGACAGTAAAACAGACAGATGAGAGCTTTCACGTGGAAAACCACACTTCCTCAGATCTCAATTACAAGAATGAAGCATTAAGTTTAAATAACAATCCTAACATAATTAACAATCAAAATAATTAACTGTTGCCACTTAACGTCAATTATTTATTCATTAAAATCAAACAACTTATAATATATAACTTTAATATTTAATTAACAGTTAATGTTGCAGAAACCAAGATCCTTACCTCATGCTTCTTGGTTCCCTGAAAAATCTGACAAGTCTGACTGAGCCTGTGCTTTAGCCCAAGCATATTTTTCGAAGAACCAATTGCTTTCAGTAAATTCGGCTGGGTGCAGAGGTATGCGTGAAAGTCTCTGCACGACATATGCTTAAAATTATGCTGCACAAACAGAACTCCTTTTATCGATTCAACCGACAACTTGTTCCTTTCCTTTGTCCACTGGCTTTGCATCAGTGAAAATACCCGTTCAGCGTTTGCATTATGTGACGGAATTGCAAAGAAAAACTCTGCGATCACAATAATTTCTGAGAAACATTCCTCGTTCTTGCAACTGTTGAAGTATTTCACCCATCTCTCGTGACTCAGAATCTCTTTGAAGTCTTCCTCGTTAAGATTAGCCTCAACAAATTTCTTCAAATTGCAAAACTGATTAAAACATTTGGAATCGTCAACATGCACGCCCTTTTCTCTGAGATATAACACAGTTTGTTCAACTTCATTCCAACTTGGAATTTCAATTAATGTCATCCATGCAAATCTACTGAACTCCTCCACTGGTTCTGTCCACATTTCCAGATACTCTAGACAAGTTCTATACATTGTGGCCACTTGTGTACAGAAAGCATCACAACAGTCTTCTAGTCCATCTTTACGCAACCGTTAACAGTTCTTTCACCTTAATTGACATGAACCCCTCTTGCGCACGGCATGCGAGAACAGTGTGAACAGATTTCAGGCAGTGTATAACCTCTAGCAACGAGTTGTTTTCACGTTCAATTTCTTCAATGTGCGAATGAAATACACTCATCAGTGAATGCACGTGCCAAAGGTAAACTTCACTCATATCATTTTCAAAGAACTTTCGTTATTAGAATAGGCGGATTTTTTGAGACAAGAAAAAGACTTTAAAGCGGGAAACATCTGCAACAGCCGCTGAATGCCTGGAAATAATGATAACCATCTAGTTTTGCTGTGGTAAAGCAGCTGACGATACTCCACCTCAACAAATTCACAATAGTCTTTCAGTTGTTCAGTTCGAATGGTGTAAATTGAAAAGTAGTTGTAAATTTTGAGAAGTATCGACTCAATGTCAACATTTAGTGTGTCAGTGCCATGCTGTACGCAGTTGTTTAGTACATGTGCTGGACAGCCAACTCCAACTAACGTTCCACTCTTTTTCATCCTCTTCAAATTAGCAAAGACGTTACAGCCATCAGCTCCACACCTGACACCACCAAAATTAGTATTGCAGTTATCTCCCGCGAAGGCAATACATTTCTGAAATAAGTGGTGCTTGTCTAAAGTGTCCTTAATGCATCTGGAAATTGTATCTGCAGTTTCATTAGGGGTGCTGTGAACATCAACAAGTTTAGACTGTATGCCACCTTTTTTCCAGTCAAAATACTGCAAGAGGATCGGAAATAACTTCACAGAACCATGATTGCTACCATCCGTTGCGACTCCACAGTAACGTATATGGCTAAGTGCTTTCTCCACCAAGTCGACAGAATGTGGAGCCAGGACAGAGTTGACAATTGCTTCTGTTTTAGTCCGGGCGCACGAAACTCTTCGTGCAATGTCAGAGTCGGGTAATATTGTTTTCAACATGCCACAACTGCAGTCCATCGACCTATAACTGTGATGATGCTTAACGGCATGAAATGACAGAGTTCCTTCAGCCGCTGACACTGATTCATCAATTTTCGAACCAGGTGTTACAAAAAAATTGGTGATTTTTGAGGATGAACTTTCTCCTCGAACATTTTAACATGCTTCGGGGTACTTATGTGTGCATTCAAATCAAGTGCACCCTTATTTGCAACAGAAATGAAAGTTCCGCCACCACATGTCATGCATTCTGCTTCCCATTCATATCTGCCTGCACGAAAACACGGGTACTTGGCCTTCATTGCGTCCGTAAATGAACAACGACGTTTCGGCATTTTCATAAGCTAAACTACTTTGTTAAATTCCAAGTCTTCAAGCTGACTATGCCATTCACTTTCACTAATAACAGAAAAAAAAGAAAGGGGAGACAAAGGCTCAAAATCAGCTCAGATATTAAATAATGCTTGTGTAAACTTACAAAACATGTCATTCTAGCAATTTTCTATTAGCATAAAAGTTCTGAAGGAGATGATGAAGCATATAACAAGTCTCTAGCATTATTTAGGGACTTCAATCCTCAAAGTTTTGCCAGAAAATAAGAAACTTTATGAGGAACAAACCACAAATGAGAAAAAATGGACATTCTAAGAAATTTTGTGAAGTTGAGACAATGTGCTATGCTACACTACTTCCGAAATTAGTGACAGGTACAAAAATAACCAAGAATTATAATAACAATGTACTTGTGCGGCTACTGCGGCTGTATCAAATTATCGAAAACGATAATCAGATGCCAACAAAAAAACTGTCAATCCACCATTTTAACTTATTATGAAAAATAGCTACACTGTTATCCTACCTGGAAAAAAAAGTTTCTTATCTAAACAAGACCTGCTGCCTGACAACAACTACTTTCATGGGAAAACATGATCAAAGTAAAAAAAAAATGAAAAGCAAACAAGAAACAATCTCAAGCTTAAAGGATTACTGCACAAGTTATGTACCACAAGTGACAGGTTGACATTCTGTGCAGTTTACTGTGTATAACAAATGTAATGAGCTTCTGAAAATACTGTAATCCTATCCTTTGTTACAAATAAATACTGTCATATGCATTTCAATACCTAAGGCTTATACGTTATCTAGTTATGTAAAACAATATTCTCTGCATGCCATTTTCTGAGCAATAGAAGCAAGGTTCATACGCAAGTATTAGGGTAGCTGCCCTTGTGGGACATTTTAAGCCTAGGCAATTTCCTTTTTTTGTGCTCAGATTACCCTGTCCCATTTTGTTAGAGATTGGCCTTACCCACCCCATGGTCAATAATTATATATTACCTCTTGTTGTGTCTTTCGGCTTTTCCCGGTTAGGGGTCGCCACAGCGGAACTCTGGTCCGCTAATGATTGGCAGTAGATTTACCTCTAATGAGAATAAATGAGATCATACCACTGATAATTTGAAGGGCCCCATGCATGG